>NC_141550.1:28812500-29062500 GCF_021556685.1 Rattus norvegicus | reverse complement strand
AAGCTGCTTCAAGTTCCTCCGGCTTTGACTCCCCCACCAGGGCGGGTGGTTCCTGAAGTCTACTCTGGAACAGCCACTCCCCTAAGTTGTTTTTGTCAAGGTATTTTATCACGGCAACAGGCACAGAAGCTAAGACACTAACAAAGTATCTTTAAATGTTTCTAAAAATATACTTTCTCAATTCTTCACCAGTTTCATTTTCCACTTATTTTTAAATAAAGTTTATTTTATTAAAATAAATTTGGGGAGGCCAGGGGTGTGTGGCTCAGTTGGTAGAGTGCTTGTCTAGCAGTGGCAGAGCCTACACGTGACCCTCAGCAGCCTATAAACTGGGAGTGTTAATGCGAGAGGCTCAGAAATTCAAGGTCGTCCTCAACTACTCAGGGAGTCGCAGGCCTGTCTGAGCTAAAGACCTTGGACCCAGTTTTTTTTTTTTTTTTTTTTTTTTAAAAACAAGGAGGTGAGGAGACGATTTAAATATATAAAATCTCTGGAAAACACAGAAATTCAAAAAGGAATAAAAACCTAATATCTCCAGAGACAATAGCTACTGATATTTTTAAGTTTGTTCTTGCTAGGAATATTTTTGCATAGTTGAGATTATACTGGTGTGTCTTTGGATTTCCTTATTATTCCTATGCACCTGAGTTTTAGATAAGAAGTTAAATTTAAATATTCTGAAGCTCAGGAAGGACAAACATGCGGAGCAGGAACAGCTCCATCTGACCTTCCACCTCAGGCGTCACCTCTCATCCCGCATGAAAGTGATTGTTTCCAATTTAAAATTGTTTGTTATACCCTTCTATAGATATTTTCTATATTGTGGTCAGGCTTTGTAGCTTATTATGCAAACCACATGCATTTTCCTATCTTTTAAAAAAATCTTAAAACCACTGCCCTAAGGGCCCCCCAATATTTTATTATATAGGTATACCATTGTTCCCTCATATACACCTATCAGATCTTTAAACTGTATATATATATATATATATATATATATACACACACACATATATACACACACATTATGTTATTTTTAGTAATAACACGTATTCTAGTGCTTTGACTGAAAGAGCACATTCACCTTTTTATTTGGGAAGGCTCAGGACATTCTCAATAGCTGTCTTTGAACTGATTACCACTGCTTCATATTGTGCCTGTGCCCAGAGCCAGTCCATTGTTCTGCTGGAGCTAGACAGTCAACCTAGAGTAGAAACAGTCTCTCCTCCCCATGAACTGACCTCAATTGGATACAGGCACATCCTCTTAGCCCCAAGAAAGAACATCCCTGCTCCATGTTCCATAAGCATTTATTGTAGGGATGTGGGGCAGAGTGGGTGGCGTCTGCTCTCCCAATTGTCCAGGACTCCTATGTCCTGGGAGCTGGTGGGTTCAAAGCATTATGGAATAAGACTCACCAGGAACCCAGGCTCTGAAGCATTCAAACATGTTCAAGGACAAAGAAATTAATGATGACCAAGGTAGAAAACATGTCCCCCAGGATAAATAAAGGTGTCTGCTGCTGTCAGAGGGTATGCAGTGTTGACTGGCTGATTGCTCAGTGTGAAAGGCTTCATCTCTCTGTAGATTGGTTGAGGAAACAAGAGTGTTCGCTTAACAAGAGTATTCATGGGGTTGGCGGTAAACAGAGAGGAGCAAAAACTTCAGTCAAGTAGGAGACAGCCTATTTCTGACTCAGAGGAAGGTAGATGTGAAACTGAGCTATTCCAAGTGAGAAATCTGGGCCGAAGCTACAAGGAAACTAGCATAAAGGGGCAGAAAAAAGAATGCCAACAATAACAGAAGTTACTTGGTTGAAAGATCTGTAGAAAAAGAGTGTGGAGCATTAGCCGAGTGTAGCTGGAACTCTGTGTGAATACAGGAGAGCCTTAACTTTGAGAAGGTGGATGAGTGAGACAAGGCTTAGCCCAATCCCTGGCCCCATCCTGCCTCTTAGAACCTCTGCTGGCTTAGCCTCATTTCTGGCTATGAAAATTTGAGAGCCACTGTGAGTGTTACGTAACCCAGCTCAGCCTCTCTCTGTCTCTCCAGTCACACTACCATGTTGAGCGAAGACTCCTTCACAGAAACGTTCAAAGTAACTGTGAGAAAATTAGTGTTTGCTCCCAACTGCTTCACGCATGTCTTTAAACTATTCCTACAGCCTCCTAGCTAATTTGGGATGTGCTCTTCAGGGCAGACAACAACCCAGATCGAGCATGCCTCAGCTGCACTTCTTAGATCTTTTCAAAGTTGCAGCTCGAGAAATAATTCAATGCACAAGTGTGAAAGTTCCCTGAGTGGTGGCTCTGTTGCAGACCTGGATCTGATGTAAATGCACCTCCCTTGTGACATTAAAGGAAGCTGCTTATGTGGCAGCATCTGGGAGCCTCCAGGCCACCTACCCTGTATGCACAGTAAGCAGTATTTATGTGGTATCTATGGCTAGCCCCATTCTACAGTTGTCTTTAACTCATTTCCTCTCGGTAATACAGAAGTAATAACCCCTGCTTTACAGAGTGGTGCTAAAGGTTAGATATGACTTCTGGAAATGGCAGACAAAGTAAGCCAGGCTGACTGTCCTACTGAGGATAAACAGAAAAGTCTACCGGGCAACATTTGTAAGAATCTGGTTCACAGGAAAACCAATAGAATAAAGGAAAGCTGAACTCGAATGAGAAAGTGTGGGGGCTCGGGAAGGTGAGCCTGGGATTTTGATATGCTGTTCCTTAAGGAGAAACCCAAAGAGCCAGAGATCAAATGACCAAGCATGGTTCTGAAAACCATAAAGAACTAAGGTATCAGGGATTAGTGGCCAAGGCCCATCTTATGGTGGCAGCTCTGGTGTATAAATGTCTCTCACACAGATTAAAATCAGAAGGGATTTAAGGGTAACATAGAAGCAAATATGTCTAGAGACTGTCACTGGGCTTTGAGTTATTTCAACTGACAACTCCGGTCTTAGATGACCTTTGAATGTGTGTGAGCACCTGGCTAGCTGGCAGAAGCAGATTTAATCCTGTTTGGAGAGAGAGAGATGTAACTGAGGAGTGCTTGTCTGGGTTGTTATCTGCCCTGAAGAGCACATCTCAAACATTTCTACAATGTTACAAATACAGTACCAAGCACATCATATAAAATAATCTGGTACATAGGAGTAAACGGACACAATCCCAGAATGAAAACCATTTGATTCGGTCCCCAGCTCCGAAAAAAAGAACAAAAAAAAAAAACAAAAAACAAAACCATTTGAATGAAATCAACGGAAATAGCAAACATTGGAAGCAGACTCACAAAAATTCCGGATGCTGGAGTTTGAAACATCGACTTTGAAATAACTAAGCAGAGTATGCTGAAGACAAAACCGAAGAGAAAAAACTTAGAGCAAAGGAGGACAAATCAGACTGGTGAGGTTGCCCATTGGATAGCGAAGCTTTGCCGCTAAGCCTTAGTCCAATGCTTGGGACCTACATGGCAGAAGGAGAAAAAAAGACTCCTACAAGTCATTCTCTGACCTGCACAGACACACACACATGCACAGGTGCAGGGGGTGTAAAGTACCCTTTCCCTCCACCCATCCACAATGTGTGTGTGTGTGTGTGTGTGTGTCTGTGAGAGAGAGAGAGAGAGAGAGAGAGAGAGAGAAAGAGAGAGAGAGAAAACAATGAAAGGAAAGTAGAAGATGAGGAACTAAGATATGTTGAATATACTGAAAGAAAGTTGCTAGTCTGAAATTCTGAATGCCATAGCCTTACAGTGAAGGTAAAAATAAAAACCTTTTCACATAAACATTATCATCAATCTACACTAAAGGAAATACTAGTTATTCATCAAACAGATGGAAAATAGTTTTAGATAGAGGTTTTCGTGTATTGAAGAATTGCAAGGCAATATAAACCAATATGGAACTTTAGGCATACAGAGAATTGATATACAAAACAACAGGGCTAGCAAGACGGCTCAGTTTGGCACATACTTCAGTTTCTTTTTCTGTTGCTGGGATAAAATATTCTGACAAAAACAACTTATGGGAAAGAGAGGGTTTTTTGGGCTCACAGCTCCAGGTTACAGTCCACCAAGGAAGCAGCTGGGCTCACTACATTCACAGTCAGAAGAAGATAGCAAAGAATGCACACATTCTAGTGCTCAGCTGGATTCGTCCATTCTTACGCAGGCCTAGGGAATGGTGCCATCCACAGTAGACAGGTGCTCCCATGCCAATTAACTTAAAGAGATAATCACTCCCATGGATATGCCCAGGGGTCCATTTCATAGGTGATTCAAACGTCTGTAAAATTGACAACTCTAACCATTAAACCCACCAAGCATAATGACCTGAGTTTGATTCTGGAACTTATACAAAGATATAAGAAGAGGATCAACTCTACAGAGTTGTTCGCTGGTCTTCAAATACATGCCACTGTATATGTGGTTAACACACACACACAAAATCAAAAGTAAATTAATTAGAATTTTTCAAACAAACAGAAATAAGAATGGGGAATAAAATGAGTGGTATCAAGTGGTGTGTCTCAGGAAAAAAGAAAAGTATTAATATATTTAGTAAAAAAAAAAGATTATCACTGTATAGTGACTAGAAACATGACTTTTAATGTAATAAGGGAGAAAAACTTTAAAAAGAAGTCTTAATCAACCTACAGCTAATTAATGAAGGAAACACAGAGAAATACGAAAGGGGTAGATAAATATAAAACATAAAATAGCATACCATGGTGGAATCAGGGCCAGTGAGACGACTTAGTGAGGAAAGATGCTTGCCTTGTAATCCTGAACCAACGTTGTTAAAGGACTTTCACAAGCTGTTCTCTGACACTCACACGCTTGCACAATGAGTAAACAAATGTTTAAAGGAGGGGTGGGGATGGTGTCCTGGCTAGTTTTATGTCAACTTGACACAAGCTAGAGTCATTTGGAAGGAGGGAACCTCAGTTGAGGAAATGCCTCCATAAGATCCAGCTATAAGGCATTTTCTTAACTAGTGATTGATGGGGGAGGGCCCAACCTATGGCTGGTGGTGCAGTCCATGGACTGAAGGTCCTGAGTGCTATCTTAAAGCAGGCTGTGCAAGCCATGGGGAGCAAGCCAGTAAGCAGCACTCCTCCATGGCTTCTATATCAGCTCCTGCCTCCAGGTTACTGCCCTGTTTGAGTTCCTATCTTGACTTCACTGACAAGCTACAGTGTGGAAATGAACCCTTTCCTCCCCAAGTTTCTTTGGTCATGGTGTTTCATTATAGCAATAGTGACCTTAACTAAGACGGACAGAATCAAAACTGCACAGATCACTAGTGTAACTGAACCAATGAGCGGACAAAGCTTGTCAAGGTGAATTTAAAAACGAAATGAGGGATAAACAGTTCTCTGCACCCAAATCCCGTGGGAGGGAGAGCTGAACCTTCAGAGAGGCAGGCGCGCCTGGGAGGCCAGAAGAGACTGCACTCTGCGCACGTCCAGACGCCAGAGGAAAACACCAAACGCCATCTGGAACCCTGGTGCACGGAGGCTCCCGGAAAGAGCAGCGCAGATCTTCCCGGTTGCTGCTGCCTCGGAGAGGACTTAGGCAGTACCCCACGAGCAAACTTGAGCCTTGGAACCACAGGTAGGACCAACTTTTCCCCTGCAAGAAACCTGCCTGGTGA
Organism: Rattus norvegicus; assembly: GCF_021556685.1. NCBI lineage: Eukaryota > Metazoa > Chordata > Mammalia > Rodentia > Muridae > Rattus > Rattus norvegicus. The sequence goes on along the minus strand of NC_141550.1, from coordinate 29,056,841 downwards.
ACTCAAGACACAGGCCCACAGGAACAGCTGAAGACCTGTAGAGAGGAAAAACTACACGCCCGAAAGCAGAACACTCTGTCCCCATAACTGGCTGAAAGAAAACAGGAAAACAGGTCTACAGCACTCCTGACACACAGGCTTATAGGACAGTCTAGCCACGGTCAGAAATAGCAGAACAAAGTAACACTAGAGATAATCTGATGGCGAGGCAAGCGCAGGAACCCAAGCAACAGAAACCAAGACTACATGGCATCATCGGAGCCCAATTCTCCCACCAAAATAAACATGGAATATCCAAACACACCAGAAAAGATCTAGTTTCAAAATCGTATTTGATCATGATGCTGGAGGACTTCAAGAAAGACGTGGAGAACTCCCTTAGAGAACAAGTAGAAGCCTACAGAGAGGAATCGCAAAAATGCCTGAAAGAATTCCAGGAAAACATAAATAAACAAGTAGAAACCCATAGAGAGGAGACACAAAAATCCCTGAAAGAATTCCAGGAAAACACAATCAAACAGTTGAAAAAATTAAAAATGGAAATAGAAGCAATCAAGAAAACACATGGAAACAACCCTGGACATAGAAAATCAAAAGAAAAGACAAGGAGCTGTAGATACAAGCTCCACCAACAGAATAAAAGAGATGGAAGAGAGAATCTCAGGAGCAGAAGATTCCATAGAAATCATTAACTCAACTGTCAAAGATAATGTAAAGCAGAAAAAAAACTACTGGTCCAAAACATACAGGAAATCCAGGACTCAATGAGAAGATCAAACCTAAGGATAATAGGTATAGAAGAGAGTGAAGACTCCCAGCTCAAGGGACCAGTAAATATCTTCAACAAAATCATAGAAGAAAACTTCCCTAACCTAAAAAAAGAGATACCCATAGGCATACAAGAAGCCTACAGAACTCCAAATACATTGGACCAGAAAAGAAACACCTCCCGTCACATAATAGTCAAAACACCAAACGCACAAAATAAAGAATATTAAAAGCAGTAAGGGAAAAAGGTCAAGTAACATATAAAGGCAGACCTATCAGAATCACACCAGACTTTTCTCCAGAAACTACGAAGGCCAGAAGATCCTGGACAGATGTCATACAGACCCTAAGAGAACACAAATGCCAGCCCAGGTTACTGTATCCTGCAAAACTCTCAATTAACATAGATGGAGAAACCAAGATATTCCATGACAAAACCAAATTTACACAATATCTTTCTACAAATCCAGCACTACAAAGGATAATAAAGGGTAAAGCCCAACATAAGGAGGCAAGCTATACCCTAGAAGAAGCAAGAAACTAATCATCTTGGCAACAAAACAAAGAGAAGAAAAGCACACAAACATAACCTCACATCCAAATATGAATATAACAGGAAGCAATAATCACTATTCCTTAATATCTCTCAACATCAATGGCCTCAACTCCCCAATAAAAAGACATAGATTAACAAACTGGATACGCAATGAGGACCCTGCATTCTGCTGCCTACAGGAAACACACCTCAGAGACAAAGACAGACACTACCTCAGAGTGAAAGGCTGGAAAACAACTTTCCAAGCAAATGGTCAGAAGAAGCAAGCTGGAGTAGCCATTCTAATATCAAATAAAATCAATTTTCAATTAAAAGTCATCAAAAAAGATAAGGAAGGACACTTCATATTCATCAAAGGAAAAATCCACCAAGATGAACTCTCAATCCTCATCTTCGGTTGGTTTATATACAAGTGTGCAATTTCTAGGCTTGAAAGTAAAATGATGCTATCTGGTGCTGGATAGAGGAGCCTTATTTTTTATTATGGCAGCTTGCTATTTTTGTAACATGGTGATTTGGTTGAACACAATAAAGTACAGTAGTAACTGATCTCCCCTTCTTCCTGGATGAGTGAGGAGATGATTAAATGTTGATATCTGCATCCTTGAGCATATTTAGATGAGCTTCTGCTTCTGTTGAAAAGGATGCTGTGTTTGATTGTGGTCCGAAGCTTTGAAGCACTACTTGGCATCTCCTTCCTTGGAGGTCTCACTGTTTAAACATAACAGATTTGATAGCTTGTTGGTAAGGTGAGGTCCAGCTTGTCTCCACTAGGTCATCTTCATGTGAATCCGGTGGTTATACGGTTTTGTTTTAGGGATATTTCTTTTTTTTTAATAACGGTTTTAGCTGACATTCATGGAGAGAATGAATCCTTAGAACTGTGCCACTAGTGAAAGGAAATCCTGTCTAGAGTATGTTTCTTTACAAAGCTGTATCACACCATCCTTTGGGCCCTCTGCTGGAAAAGTAGAATCAAGTCTCAAATAATGCCTTTTAAATTGTATCCTCTAGTATTATAGATGTAGGACAGTACTGTATCATACCTCTGTGGATGTAAAATAGCTTGTACCTGCTTTATGATACGTAGTAGTGACCGTGCTTTATCAGAGCTGTTTTTAATGATGTTGCTCAGAATGTTTTCTTTCCAGATGATGATTGAGAAGCTAATTTAAAAAAAAAAATGGTGCCAGGTACCACAAGAGTAATAGAACTGTGCTGTTTTCTTGGGTTTTGTTTTTTTACTTTTTTTTTTTAATGGAGTGTGCTGGATGTCTCTACAGTTTTGTTCAGATGACTGCAGAACCTGGAAAAGCTGTTGCTGCTGTTGATGCATAACACACTGCTATTATTGGTCTTTTTATATAAATATAAATATATATATACAGATATATAATTTGAATTTTTTGAAACTTTAGCTGTGCTGTCAACTTTGGAAAAAAGTATCCCCGTTTACTGTGTTGAGTTGGCACTGTACAGAAATTAACAGCCATATTGGTCTAGAAATGTTGAACTTAAGTTTTCTCCATTTGTACAGGGGTAACACACTGTATTAAATATGTAAAGTCTTATCTACGTGGGTTTGATTACAAAAACTAATAAAGTATTCTCTAAATTTAAAAAAAAAACAAAATGATTAGTAGTGAGGAACATATGAAAGATAACGGGATCCAGAACACTAAAAATGAAAAGATAAAGACTTTCCTAAAGAAATGTAAGTCAAAAGAAATTTAATCGTTGATACTTTCACATTTTAAAATTGTATTCGATTATTTAGGGTTTGATTGTCTGTTTGTTCATTTATTTTGAGATAGGATGACTGCCTTGGATGTTTGAAACTTGCCTTGTGGACCAGGATGGTCTAGAATTTGCAGAGATCCGCCTGCATATATCACCATTCCCAACACTTTCACATTTTTTCTCTTTTTGTTAACCTTTGTATTTTCAAGACATTTTAACTAAGTGTGTGTGTGAGTGTGTGTGTGTGTGTGTGTGTGTGAGAGAGAGAGAGAGAGAGAGAGAGAGAGAGAGAGAGAGAGAGAGAGAGAGAGAGATGGCACATGTGTGGTGGTCAGAAAATGGCTTAGAAATTGAATTCCGTTGTCAGGCTGGATGCATGTACTTTTTTACCCTCTAAGCCATCTCACTAGCTCTGGTTGTAGCTATCTTAATTTCAGGATGTAGACTTAAAGTCAAAGCCTTATTGGTGTCTTTAACCTCATAAAAATTCTTTTTTTTTACCAGCTAAATATGACAATTCTAAGTGGGTATACTAAATAATATAGCTTAAATATAAAGCAAAAACTGAACATAAAGTCAAATTTTAATATACTTGTCCCAGTGATGGAAAGACTTGAACAACATATATAGTTGAAGTTGAAATTTCCCATTTCTTTGGAAACTCAGTTGTGTAATGTGATGTTTTTCTGGAAGCTGTCTTGTGAGAGAATGTTTTGCTGAAGCAGACGCATGAGAGGGCATAAGATGTTTTGCTGGAGTGGGCCTCAAGAGGATGCATGGTGTTTGGAAAGAGTATAGCTAGAATCCAACAAACAGTGAAAAGACACTCTCGCCTTGCAACGCTGTGTAACACTTTGCTGGTCTTCACTGGTTTTCGCTGGCCTTTGCTGGCCGGGCAGTGTTTTGCTGGTCTCCCTTTTTCACCCATCTTCGCTACTCTTCACTTCGTAAAGAAAAATATGCCAAAGGACTTCTCATGGTATTCTGGTTTATTCTTGCTGCTTCCTCTGACTCGTGACTTCAGCTGAGTCTTGCAGTCTCTGCCGAATGTAGCTACAGTTACTGATTCATGTTTGGTGTTTGCTGTTGGACTGGACTGCTGGTATCTTGACACTGAAGAGTGGAATCACCCTCCCAAACTACTACTAAACAGGTTCACAACACTTTTTTCCTATTAACCTTCTTCCTCCTCTACCTTTGGTCAGTGGACTAGAAGGGAGGTTGAAGCACTTAAGAACTCCAAATAAAGTACGTTTAGAGGAAAATCTAAGCCTACAAATAGTAAAGTTGTATATGTACATATCTACCTAGGCAGATATAAACCATCATATACAGCTGCACAATAAGTAGTTTGTTTGCTTGTTTGTTTTTTAAATATCACAGGATATTTATAAAATTTGTAGACATTTGTGTCAAAATTTAAATTTCAAAAAGATTGAAATTTCAGGAACTGCAGTTCAGGGCATTTGCTGCTCGTGCAGAAGACCTGGCTTGGGTTCTCAGTACCCACAGGGCAGCTCAAAACCGTCTACCTTTCCAGTCCTCTTTTGACTAACTTGGGCATCAAGAATACATGTAATGCACACACAGACATGCAGATATGACACTAAGACACATTTATAAAAACCTAATGAGTTAGAATGGGACTTTATTACAGATTCTACAACACTAGATTTTGGTGGGAATTCTTGTCGTTGAACTTGAACTTTTAGATGAAATGGGTTTGACACACAAATACACAGGTAAAGAATTTGAATCTTATGGATTGGAGAGCATTAGTTAGGAGTACTGGCTGCTCCTATAGAGGACCCAGGTCAATTCCTAGAACCCACATGGTAGCTCACAACTGTCTATAATACCAGTTCCAGGGGATCTGATAACCTATTCTGATCTCTGCAGGCACTTCATGCATATGGTGCACAGACATACTCCCGGGCAAAACACCTATGCCTATAATATGAAATCATATGTATAACAAAATATTATATAAATGAATAAAACTAGTTCATTTATAAATAGAATTTATTGTGAAAGCAAAAATGTTATTAAAATAAATTTATGTTATTTATAAATAAATCCTTATGCAAAAATCAATCACATCTTTTAAAAAAGAGAGTTTGAAACTTCACTTTGGAAATTTGCCAGAAAAAAACGCTCTAACATCAAAGAAATTTAAAAATCAAATGCTGACGACCACTGAAGAAAGGAGCGTTTATACACAGGCTAAAAAATTGAAAAAGAAGCATGCACTGCCTTCTCTGAAGGCTGTACAGTCAGTGACCAGCAGCTAAATGGTAAGACTCCAGCCTCTTGGGCCCTGTGCAACAGTGGTATTAGAACCTGAGGAGATAAGAAAGAAACATTTTAGGCCAACCTTTCTTAGGAACATAAATTAAAATCATAGACACATCATTAACACAAAAAATCAAGTAATTACTAAAGTAGACAATGTACCAAACCTTGTTTACCAAATCCCGGAAACCTAAAATTGGTTTAAATTTGAAAAAAAAATAATGCCCCATACCAAAAGTTAACACTTTGCTTTCTAGATTAATGTATTTGAAATATGAAAATAAAATGTCACGACCTTTTTAGTAGATACTAAAATCTGATATATACTCAGGATCTAGAATTTTTGTATTTTTTTTTTGTTTGTTTTTGAGACAGGGTCTCACTATATATCCTTGGTTGACCTTGAACCTTGGTTGACCTTGAAATCACCACAGGCTAGCGTTGAACTTGGAAATCTGCTGGCTTCAGTCTTCTTAGTGCTGGGACTCAAGTTATGCCTTGCAAAACTTCAATAATGTTCAGAGAGCAATTGTGTTACACTGACTGACATTGAATCTCCTTAGCTGCTAATTCCTAATGGTAAACGCTTCTCCCTTTGCAATACAAAATGAAACCAGATGCCCAGCATTGCTACTTTTATTTAGTATTACAAGAGATGGCCTCCGTGTGATGCTTGGTTACCCTAAGCATTAGCTAATGAGAGGCACCAAAACTTTATGTTGAAGTAATTTAAATAGACAAATACACACACACACTAAAAAATAAAACAAGCATAGCACAGCACATCAAATTTACTGGAATAATCGAAATAAACTACTCTGTACCAATTGCTACTCTTTATAGAGCCAAGGTTTTTGTTTTGTTTTTTTTTCCTCCTTTTTTATTTACTTAGTTTTTTTTAAAGTGCCATACAGAATAATAGGTTTTGTTATATCATCTACACACATACATATTGACCCTGTTACTCCTCTTATTGTCTACTTCCCTACCAGTCCCATCCTCCCTCAAACAGTCACCCTTTTTCTTTCATGCCATATATAATCTAGAGTCCATATATGAGAGAACTCATGAGGTACTCGAGGTACTCGTCTGCTTAGTCTGGCTTATTTCATTTAACACGATGCTCTTCGGTTCATCTATTTTCCTGAGAGCGACATAACTTCCTTTACCTTTTGAAAAGGATTACTTTATTTTTAATTAGATACATATGTATGTATGCATAGGGACATACACAGATGAGTGCAGGTACAGAAGTGCGTGTCAGATCCCCTGGAGCTGGGGAAGCAGCAGCTGGGAGCTGCCTGAGTGTTAAGATTCAACGTGGGATCTCTGAACTCCTCAGCCCAGGATGGTCTTGAACTCATGTTGAACCACCTGCCTTAACCTCCTATGTGCTGATATTACAGGTATGTGCTGCCATGCCCAGCCAATTTTGTTCTTTATGAATGAATAAAATTCCATGTTGTATATATACCACAGTTTTAAAATACCTTATAATTTACTAATTAACTTACTTTACCTCCCCAAAACAGCTTCTCCTTCCTCCTCTCCTTCCAGTCCCTCCCTCTCACTCTCCTTCCTCCCACCTTCTACCTGTCCTTTTCTCCTCAGAAAAGGGGGTGAGGCTCCCAGGGATTTCAGTAGGACTAGGTGTATTTTCCTTTTGACAGCCCCTGCTCCTGCTGTTAGTCCTACATGAAGACCAAGCTGTACAACTGTTACATATGTGCAGAGAGCCTAGGTCCACCCAACTCATGCTTTCTGTTTCCTATGGGCTCTGGTTAGTTGATTCTGTAGGTTTTCTTGTGGTATCCTTGACCTCTCTGGCTCCTTCCTCCCCCTATTCCACAGGATTCCCCATGTTCCACCTCATGTTTTTTACATCAGTTTTCATCAGTTGCTGAGTGAAGCCTCTCAGAAGACAGTTATGCTAGGCAACTGTTTGCAAGTATAACAGAAAATTATTAATTGTGTCAGAGGTGAACTCTTTCATGGCATGGGTCTCAAACTGGGTCAGTCATTGGTTAACCTTTCTCCAAATTTCTGCTCTACCTCTTATAGGGTAGACAAATTGTGGGTTAAAGATTTTGTGGCTGGGTTGGCGTACTACTCCCTCCATTGGAAGGGTTTTCTGCATACTGGAGATGGCCATTTCAAGTCCCATATGCCCCATTGCTAGGAGTCTTTCCTAAGATCATGCTCATAGATTCCTGGGAGTTTCCAGCCAGTCCCAGAGATAACCCCCACCAAATTTTTCTGCCCCCCCACTAGATCCCTCTTGCTCCATTCCCCCCTCCTCATTCCCACAGTTTCTCCCACCATCTACCACGATGTCTATTCTATTTTCCGTATACAATGAGATTCAAATGTCTCTCCTTGAGTCTTTGCTGTTACTTAGCATCTTTGGAACTACGGATTGTGGGATGGTTAACATGAACTTTGTGACTAATACTTACATAGCCATGTAAGTGAGTCCATATCATGTTTGTCTTTCTGGGTCTGGTTTTATCACACAGGATATAGTTCCATCAATGTGTCTGCAAATTTCATGCCATCATTGGTTTTAGTAACTGATTAATATTTCATTGTGTAAATATAGCATCTTCTTTATCCATTCTTCTGTTGAGGGACATCTAGGTTGTTTCCAGTTTGTGGCTATTACAAATAAAACTGCTATGAACTTAGTTGAGCAAGTGTCCCGGTAGTACAATGGAGCATATGCTGGCTATAGCTAGAGTCTTGAGGTAAAACTATTGCCAATTTTCTAAGAAACTGTCGCATTGCTTTCCAAAGTGGTTGTAAAAATTTGCCCTCCCACCACAATGGAGTTTTCTCCTCGCTCAACATCCTCACCAGCATGTGCTGTCCATTGGATTTTTGACCTTAGCCATTCTAACAGGTGCAAGATAGAATCTCAGGGTAGTTTTGATTTGTATTTCCCTGCTGTCTAAGGATGTTGAAATTTTCATTAGGTGCTCCTCAGCTACTAGATATTCCATTGTTGAGAATTCTCTATTTTGATTGGTATCCCATTTTAAAAATGGGGTTATTTGGTTTGTTGATGTCTAGTTTCTGTCTTAGTTAGGGTTTTACTGCTGTGAACAGACACCATGACCAATGCAAGTCTTATAAAGGACAACATTTAATTGGGGCTGGCTTACAGGTTCAGAGGTTCAATCCATTATCATCAAGGTGAGAGAATGGCAATGTTCAGGCAGGCATGGTGCAGGCAGAGCTGAGAGTTCAACATCTTCATCTGAAGGCTGCTAGTAGAAGAGTGACTTCCAGGCAGCTAGGGTGAGGGTCTTAAACCCACACCCACAGTAACACACATATTCTAACAAGACCATACCCCTAATAGTGCCACTCTCTGGGCTGAGCATATACAAACCATCACATTTGGGTTCTTTATATATTTTGGATATCAGCCCTCTGTCAGTCAGAACTTTTCCCATTCTGTAGGCTGCCATTTTGTCCTTTTGATGGTTTCCTTTGCCTTACAGAAGCTTTTCAATTTTATGAGGTCCCATTTATTAATTGTTGATTTTAGTGCCTGAGCACTAATTGGTGTTCTGTCCAGGACTTTTCTTTCTGTCTCCTGTGCCAATGCATTCAAGTCCATTCACCACTTTCTCGTCTATCAGATTCATTGTATCTGATTTTATGTTGAAGAGTTTGATCCACTTGGACCTGAGTGATAGATGTGGATCTATTTGCATTCTTCTACTTGAAGACATTCTACATGAAGATCAGCACCATTTATTGAAAGATGCTTTCTTTTTTCCACTGTATAGTTTTGGCTTCTTTGTGCTTGAGTGAAATGTTCTATAGATATCTCTTAGGTCCATTTGATTCATAGTATCAGTTAGTTTCATTATTTCTCTGTTTACTTTTTGTCTTGATGACTTTTCCATCAAGTCCAATGGAGGGAGTAGTACACCAACCCAACCACAAAATCTTTAACCCACAATTTGTCTACCCTATAAGAGGTGGAGCAGAAATTGAGGGATGTTGAAGTCTCCCATTATTAAAGTGTGGGGTTCCATGTGTGTTTTAAGCTTTAGTAATGTTGCTTTTATGAATGTGGGTGCTCTTGCATTGCGACATAGATGTTCAGAATTGAGAAATCATCTTGGTGAATTTTTCCTTTGATGAATATGAAGTGTCCTTCCCCAACTCTTTGATTACTTTTACTTGAAAGACTGTTTTATTAGATATTAGAATGCCTACTCCAGCTTGCTTCTTGTGTTAATTTGCCTGTAAAAATTTTTTTCCAGCCCTTTACACTGAGGCCATTCTATCTTTGATGCTGATGTGTGTTTCTTGCATGCAGCAGAATGATGGATCTTATTTTCATATCCATTCTGTTAGCCTGTGTCTTTTTATTGGGAGAGTTGAGTCCACTGATGTTGAGAGATATTAAAGACCAATTATTGTTATTTTCTGTAGTTTTGATGATGGTGGTGGTGGTGGTGGTGGTGGTGGTGGTGGTGTATGTGTGTGTGTGTGTGTGTGTGTGTGTGTGTGTGTGTGTGTGTGTGTGTGTGTTTTGTTTTTGTTGGTGTAGAATTATTTGTTTCCTATGTTTTCTTGAGTATAGTTAATGTCCTTTGTGTTAGAATCTAGTATCTTCCGTTGGGCTGGATTTGTGAATAGTGATTAAATTTGGTTTTCTCATGGAAAATATTGTTTTTTTTCTCTACAGTGATTGAAAGTTTTGCTGGATATAGTCTTAGAGACTGTAAGACATCTGCCCAGTCCCTTCTGGCTTTTAAAGTCTCTATTGAGACTCCAAAAGTCCGATGTAGTTCTGATATGTCTGCCTTTATACATTACTTGGCCTTTTCTGCTGGCAGCTTTTAATATTCTTTTTTTTCTATATAGTTAGTATTTTGATTATTATATGGCAGGAGGATTTTCTTTTCTGGTCCAATCTGTTTGGTGTTTTGGAAGCTTCTTGTGTGTTTATAGGCATCTCTTTCTTTAGGTCAGGGAAATTTTCTTCTATGATTTTGGTGAAAATATTTTCTGGATCTTGACTTGGGAATCTTTTTTTATTCCTATTTTCTTAGATTTGATCTTTTATTAGTGTTCCAGATTTCCTGTGTGTTTTGTGTCAGGAACATTTTAGATTTAACTTTTTCTTTGACTGGTGTATCAATTTCTTCTATTGTATCTTCAACATGTGAGATTCTCTCTTCCATCTCTTGTGTCCATTGGTGATGCTTGTGTTTGTAGTTCCTGTTCTCTTTCCTAGGTTTTCCATCTCCACGACTTCCTCAGTTTGTGTTTTCTCTATTATTTCTATTTCCATTTTCAGATCTTAAATAGTTTTATTCATTTCCTTCACCTGTTTGTACTTTCCTGTATTTCTTTAAGCAATTTATTAATTTCCTCTTTAAAGGCCTCTGTTATCTTCATAATGTTGGATTTAAGGTCATTATCTTGTGCTTCAGCTGTGTAAGAATATCCTAGACTTGCTGTAGTAAAGTGGCTGGGCTCCAATGGTACCTTGTTGCCCTAAAGGTTTTTGTTTGGTTTGGTTTGGTTGGTTGGTTGGTTGGTTGGTTGGTTTGGTTTACTCTAGGTTTAGATGCTGATTTCTCAGTTTATCTTTGTTGAACGGTAGTTTTTGGATTTTTTTTTTTCTTTGTTTCTGTTTCTTCTCTGTCTTTAGGCCTGAGTGGCCTGGGTTTCTGGTGACCATCAGTAGGGTGCTCCCCTGGGGTTTTTGTTTACCACCTGGCCTCTAGGATTTGGTTGCTTACCTTGCCTCTGGGATTCCCTAGTCCCTTATGCCAGAGAGCCTCCAGGAAAGCAGATAGAGTTGTGGGTTGGGAAATGGAGTCTAAGGAGTGGGATACAGTTTGTCTATGTTGGGTATGCTTTCAGAGAAGTTGGTGGGCAGGGGCTTTGTGGGGACGGTGCTACCTGGTGCCACTCTTACCTTCTAGCCTCCAAGGAAGCAGGCAGAGTTGTGGGGCAGAAAATGAAGCGCAGGGTGTGGGGTGGAGTTTGCCGCTGTTGGGTGTGCTTTCAGGGGAGTTGGCCAGCGTGGGGCTTGAGCTTACCTACAGGTTCCTGGGAAAGCAGACAGAGTTGTTACATCACAATTTTTTTTTTAAATATTAAGTTATTGATGGGTCTATAGGCTGATTCTGTATCTTAGAGTCAAGCTTTTATTTATTTAGTTGTTTTTTGTTTGATACAGGAACTCACAGGTTGGCCTAGAACTCTCTACATGGGTCTAGTTGACCTTTCACTCATAGATAACTGTCTACTTAGCTCACTCCACTCTGAGTCCTTGGATTAAAGATATGAACCCCTACACCCGGTCCTGAGCATCAAACTCAATAAGCAGCGAAGATGACTGAACTGCAGCTCTGTTTCTCCTCCCATTTGCTGGCGTTGCAAGCGTGAGTCACTGTGCCCTGTAAAAGACTATGTCTTTTAAGAATGCAGATCAGGAGGCTGGAAAAATGGCTTTACAGCTAAAAGCACTTGATGCTCTTTAAGAAAGCTGAGTTCCCACATTGGACAGCTCGCAACTGCCTATAACTCCAGCTCTAGAAAATCTAGCACCATCTTCTAGTCTTTCTGGGAACTCATAGATGAATGGCATACACTCACAGATAAATAGAGAAATTCACACAAATAAATCTTTTAAAAAGTAATACTTAGCAGACTATTGTCTAAGAGATCAGGACACTTATGACCTCTAACCTCATTTGCCTCTTCACTCAATCTTAAGCCCCTCTCCCTGGGCTCTGCATCCCAGCTTCTTTCAGACTCTCAGAGGTGTCTTGTTTCACATCTAAGTCTTTACCTCAGGTCTTCTCCAAACCTTGAAGCGTCTCCACTGCCCCCTGGATTCAGGTTATTCGTTTCGTTCACCAATTTAGGTACAACCAACCAAAACCCCGCCAGCAGTTAAGCACACTCAGCACCCAGATGTTTCTTCCTGGTGTGTTGCTCTAGTGAAAGGAGTCAGAGTTCCTTGTGGAAATGGCTGACTCCAGGAATATATGAAAGATGATCTTAGAACATCTTAGAAGTGCTAGCAAGAATGGAAATGCTCAAAACACATACCACACACCCTGCGGCTGGTGAGAGTGAGTCAAAGGAGCCACTAGAAACCTCCTGCTCTCCAGAGATAAAGCAGTATGGGTGATAATTCAAATTCTATAACCAACATCCAGGAGGCTGGGCTAATGGAAATTAATGATTAATGCATTAGGTAGAGGTGAGGTAAAGTCTTATTCACACGAATTCCAAATACTTTTCTAAATGTCCCCCTCCCCTAGGAGGGCTCATTATATTGATTCCCTTCCAAAGGGTAGGTAGAACATGGAACAGAGAAAGGAGGGCAAGATGTGGGTAAGCAACTGAGCAGCACTATAGTCAAATGGCGATCATCATTAGCAAGTAACGTTGGGTAGATGTACCCTGAACAGGATGAGGTATGGTAAGAATTGCACCTTACCCACAGCCACTCTCCCTAAACCTTAGTCTAATGAGGAGTCCGCCATCCACCACATTCCACCACAGGGCATTCTGTAAATGGCCTTGAAGCAAAATGAGCAATACCTTTCAAAACTGTCAAGGTCATTAAATAGAAGAGAAACCCAAGAAATTGTCATGGCCCAGATCAGTCAAAGAAGGCAGGAGGTGCCCCACCTGGCATACCGGCATACGAAGGGAAATTAGGTAAAAGTTAAGGGTCTCTGAATGAAGTACAGACTTCAGTTAATGTGATGGACCAGGAGGGTTGGCCCAAGCATACTGTGTACACCTAGTAGGTAGGCATCCTTGAGCTGAATCCATATCACCATGAACACAAAAAAGTATCAGTCTTGCTTCATTAGTTTTGACAAATACAACAGAGTAGCAGAAGACACTGATTCCAGGGAGCTTGTGTACAGAGGATGTGGGGACTCTGTTAAATTCACAATTTTAAAAAATGATTAAAATAAGAAAAGGTTTATGAGCCAGGGATTGTGGCTCACGCCTTTAATCCCAGCACTTGTGAAGCAGAGACATGGGGATCTCTGGGAATTTGAAGCCAACCTGGTCAACATAGTGAGTTCCATAACAGCCAGGGCTCTGTAGAAAGACACTGTCTCAAAAAACAAACAAACAAACAAACAAAATAAAAGGGGAAAAACTGAAATGTTTATAAAAAAACATAGATACACCCTAAGGACAGAACACATATGGGATGCTTCCTCTTTTGCATGAGTTATTTAAACATCTTCAAAGTACTGACCTGATTAGAGAATATTATTCCTCTTAAGCTAAGGAGTTGGTCATAGACATTGGGATGTCTTTATGACCTTTTGCAAGTCCAGTAGTAAATTTCTTTTCCTTTTTCTTGATGCGGGGTGTGTGTGTGTGTGTGTGTGTGTGTGTGTGTGTGTGTGTGTGTGTAAGCAAGTACAAGTGTGCACATGCCACAGTGCACACATGGAGGTCAGAGGACAATGTGCAGCACCCTCCCCTCTTCTGCCATGGGTTTTAAGGGTCCGAGCTCACATCAGGGTTGAGCGGTAAATTCTTTCTCCACAGCGCCATCTCAGCAGCTTCAGTACTTCAAGTTTTAGAAAGACTATCAAACAATTGTACAGAAGTAAAGGTGTTTCTTTCTCTTGGGATTTTGTTTTGAGGTACAGAATTACTTATGGACTCAGTGATTTGTCTCTGCTGGCTTCCAATGTGCTCACAGGGCAATGGGCTTTTGCCTTTAGGAAAGTGACAGAACTCAGTCCTGTTAGGTAGCTCAGCCTCATGGCTTCCTGCCATTTTTCTTGATTGGTGATCAAGAGTGATCTTTCCCTGACAGTTTAGTGTCTGTTTATCCCAACAAATTATAAGCTGCTAGGGAGTAGGAATTTGTGTGTGTGTGGTGTGTGTGTGTGTGTGTGTGTGTGTGTGTGTGTGTGTGTGTGTGTACATGCTCATGTTTGATTAATTTTGATTAGCAAGAGGTCTGTTCACATGGGGTCAGTAAAATTTCACTGAATGAGTGAATGACTGTGATTCAGCTCTCAGACCTTCAAGTTGTATGGCCCAGGACATGGATTGAACTTCTCTCACTAACTGGCATAGAGTCAGTGGCAGTACACATCCCTAAAGGTGCTTCGGTGGATGAATGTGCTTGCTTAGAGATCTCTGTAAATGTTAACTATAATTTTATTAGGTGTTTGTTGAATTAAAGAGCTTAATATTTGTACGGATATTAGAACAGTTCCCAGTACAGGGCCAGGGCTTTTTGTTTGTGCTCTTTTCTTCCTCCCCACCCCTTCCCTTTTTTCTAATATTACTATTGACCAAATTAAATTTTATCCTTTTGGTTTAATTTGCTAGATTCTCTAGAAGAAAAGAATTAAAATATGTGATACAGGGGTTGGGGATTTAGCTCAGCGGTAGAGCGCTTGCCTAGCAAGCACAAGGTCCTGGGTTCAGTCCCCAGCTCTGAAAAAAAAAAGAAAAAAAATATGTGATACAAATTTTGGGCTGGGAAAATGGCTCAGTTGGTAAAACATTTGCATGCAAACATGAAGATCTGAGTTTGGATCCCCCAGGACCATGTAAAGAACCAGGGATGGCAGGGTACATTTGTACTCCCAGTGCTTGGGAGGGCAGTGAGGGATATAGGAGGATATACTATAGGGGGATATACTATAGGGGGATATACTGGATGCTCACTGGATAGCCACTCCAGGTTCAGGAAGAGAGCATGCCTTGAATAAACAAACAGCAAACAAATAAAATAGAAAACAAGGTGGAGAGTGACTGATGAAGACACTTGATATCAGCATGTACTGTATGTGCATACATATTCATGGTCACTCACATGAATATATATATATATATACATATATTATGTGCCATATGAATATATATTATCTATATAAGAGAATAAACTAAAGAGAATATATATACACACACATATATATTCTTTAGTTAGATGACATATGATAGAATATGGTATAATTCAGGAAAGATCTTAATTTGACCATGTTTTTTTTAAAAAAAAATCACTAAACATGTGTACTACAGAAAAAGGATCATTCAGGGCTGCCAAGTCTGTTAACCTGGGTTTGGTTCCCAGATCCTAGTGGTAAGAGAGAACTAATTCCTGCGTTTTGTCCTCCACACATGCCCCATGATATGAGTGGACATACATACACAATAAATAAACCCATAAAACAATAATTCAAGTTAAGAAGGACAAGTTTGGAAGGTGGTGGTAAGATGGGTAAAGGTACTTACTTGCCTCTTAAGCCTGATGGTCTGAGTTTGATTTCTGGAACCTGTGTAAAGGTAGGAGAGAACTGACTCCACAAAGTGGTTCTCTGGCCTCCACGTGTGTGCCGTGGCATGTGTTATGACTATACATATACATGATGCTCACATGCATAATGAACAAAGAAATAAATGTATTGAGACAAGGTTTCACCATATAGCTCTGTCTGGCTCGGAGTGCTCTATGTAGAACAAGTTGGCCTCTAACTAATAGACTCTGCCACCTGAGTGGTGGGACTAACAACTTCTGCCACCCCACTGGCAAAATGCCTAATTTAAAAGGATCGGTCCGTTATTTTAAAAAAATGACTTGAAAGCAATACAATCCATACATAACTGACCACCTAATTTCACAAATTTTACTGATCTTTTCAAATAATAGTTTTCAAAAAAATTGACCTAGCTCAATATGTAAAAATATATTTTATAGCCAGCTGTGGTGGCTCTTACTATTTGTCTCAGCACTCAAGAAGCAGAGGCAGGTGGATCTCTATGAGTTTGAGGTCAGATAGGTCTGGCCAGACTGGTCTACCTAGTGAGTTCCTGCCTCAAAACCAATACCAAATAACACACACACACACACACACACACACACACACACACACACACACACACACACACACGTTGGTCTAAACCATTGCATCTCAAAGATTAGCATGCATTAGAATCACTCAATGGGCTTTACTTAGCCGAACAGATTGCTATGTAAGTGCTTTTATACTTTTCTTTTGTTAAGAGGATTTGGGAATTGAACCCATGGAACTAAGGTTTCAGTCCAGAGATTGTACTCTTCTGACAAGTTCAAAAATGCTTCTGTTGCTGCTGCTGGTGGTCTGGGGATACACCTTAGGACAAGAGTGATATGAAATAAATAAACCAAGTGTTTGTGTTTTCATTTGCCCGTCTGGCCCCGGCTTTACCTCCAAATTCACACCCCCTTTGCTTTAGATTCCAGGCTCATTTGATGCTTGCCCAGGTCCCGGGCTACATCTGGCTTCTGGTTGCTTTTGGCCACCTTGGTGTTCTTTGTTTTCTTATGAGCCAAAATGTCCTCTGGCACCTTCTCTCTGAAGTGTGTGTGTGTATTTGAAGAGTAGAGGATTAGAGTATCAGTTAAGTGATAAATGTAATTAATTATCACAATAATTCAAGGGAAAAGCTACATGCTGCTTTTTCAAGGATCTGAAATGAGTTGGCTCTGCCTAAAGTCAACCAAAAAGCGATGCAGCTACCTGTGGTTGTTTGACTTCTCTTTGCAGAAGGCGAGCTACTGTACAGAGTTATTAATTACAAAACTTCCTCACTCCCACTTGATAGAAATAATTTAATAAAATATAACAGTTATCGTGGTGAATCACCATGAGCTAAATAAAAAGGGGAAAGCAGTCAAAAACATTCTCTTAGTTGGGAAAGAAAATCTCCCTTGCTGGGGATGTGGCTTCGTTGTCTAATACTTACCTAGACTGTTTCAATCCCCAATAGACTTCAAGAAAAAAAGAAAGAAAGAAAGAAAAGAAAATAACCCTTAATTGCAAATTGCCCAGTTTAGCTGTGGTGGTTCCTCAATTTAAGAGAAAATTGGGGAAATCAAATGTAAAGAATTCTCAGAGCTGACCTCTCTAGAGCAAAAAATTTAAGTAGTAGTGCTTGGACAGGAAGCAGTAGTATGGTGGCTTGGGTAAGAGAGGGAAGGAGATGCTGCCATAGAAATGGTGATTGACTCCTCACTCGGCCAGGGAAGGAAACGGGGGTTTGGGGGTGGGAGGGTGTGGGGTGAAGACTAGAAATCGGAATTAATTGGCTGGAAAGGTGCACTAGTATATACACAATTTAAGCTTTCTGGAAAGCAAGAATGGTTGTCTCCAACTGCAGAGAACACACCATCTGACTTCCTGTTTCTCTCACTCTCACTTTCTTCCTAGTTTTGAACTGCTCCTTTCTCTCCCTGCAGGTGATGGAGATGGGAATTTCACTTAGTTTTGTGGGATGTTTAACCTATAACAAGAGTGGTATTTAATTTCCTTTTAGCTTCATTATGTTTAAACAAACCAACTCTAGGTCCCTTCTTCATAAAATCCATAATTAAATTCTGAGCTTTATAGGCAGTAGCCAAGATGGAGAGGCTTTGGGCTTACAGAACTGCTGTAGGCAATCTTGATCTGAAGCCTTTCACAGCCACCCATCCTGAAAATGCCTTTGGCTCCCAGAGGCTTTGGCGCTTGGTTTTTGGCTTCCTTTGTCTTTACAGTACCATCCCCCATCTCCTCCAGCACGCCTTGGGATTCAAATGTAGATGGAATGCAGATTATTGGGAGACTAGGACCAACCGAAGCTGCCTTGGCTGTTGAGGGAGAAGGAAGGGAGAAAAAGAAGAGACCTTAAATTTAAGGTTTTTAGCCATTGTTCTCTAGAGGTGGAAAATGGCTGTGGTACCTCATCATACTCGGTGGTATTGGCTCGTGTGTTTCTGGAGAAAGAGTAAAGTGGACTGTTTGAACCTCCTCCATTGATTCAAGTCAGGTAAGAGTTGAAGCTTGTAGATGTGCGTTGTAATTATGTGTGAACATTGTCTCTCGCGTTGACCGCTTCCATAACCTTTAAGGTATGTATGTACTGTGCGCCCTGCACTTACTACTGTGTGGTATGGATTTTGGGACAGGCTTCTAGAGAGTTTGGGAGTACTTTCATACCCACACACATGGTCTTGGTAAAAAACGCACTACTTCATAACGACGGTATAAATTCAGAGCCACAAGCGATCTTAGGCATATTTTCTTTTGTTACAAGCACTGATAAAATGTTTATATTAAAAAGTGAAGGAGGAAAGTGGCATTGATAAGATAAGTTCAACTTATCCTCAATTTGTAAAATAGCATTTAATAATCCAATGGTTGTTTTAAATGGAGGCAAACAAGGAAGTCGGGGAAGAAGAGGTAAAGGGATAGCTGAAAATATGGCCAGATTTTTCCATCACTAGTGGAAGCCAACTAACTCATTGGAAGAGAGGCAGTTGGTGCTGAGTTTGAGAGAATGGCTTCCTCCTTTGGTGCAGTCTACCAGGGGTTACACCTTCAAAGTAGAGGACTAATTGTGGTTAGTCATAATATACCTTCGATGTTGTCAAATGTGAACTTTTCTGGGTTACTCTTCCCAGGTTTCTATCCCATCCCCCACCCCCAGTCTGTTTTTTCCACCACGACGAAGTACTTTGTATACTAGCTGTGGTCTGAATGTGGTTGCTGTGTGTCGCCATCTTTCTTGTCTCCTTGGAGGTAGGATAGGATTGAAGTCTCTTTGGAGATAATACACGGTGCAATACCTTGAAATTGTTAATCAATTCTGTCCAGAAAGCAGTGATTAGTGTGAGGAATGGAGATGTTTTTACTTATTTTGGTGTTCACTCTTGGACATGGGTTTGAATGTGAGATGTTATCTGCTCACTGTATATCAATCCCTGTTTTTTTTTTCTCCAATTTCCTAGTATGTTTGCTCATTTCTTGAGCACTTGACGCGCCAGCGGCTTTGAGATGACTTAGTATAAAGTCCTAATTCTTAGCTTCGAGGAGCTTAACGATTACGTTGATGAATTGGTATAGTAGGACATGAGGTGGTCCTCTGTTGTAGCAAACAAAGAAACTGCTAAGTGAGGAGGCCTGTTGGAGGTGGGACAGCATTGGTTGAGCCACCTGTGAAAGGCGGAGCTTGAGGTACCTTAAGTTGATGAGTAGGACTCTTTGTGGTTCTTGTTTGGGAATCTGATCATGCTTTCTTCGGCCATTAAAATTCCAGCTCATTGAATATCAACTTATTTCATAAGTAGAGGGTGGTGTTTGGGGTAGGGAATTCAAATCTGAAGATAAAGAATGGATAAACACTAAAATATACCGAGAAAGCGCTGCAATGGAGCACGCATCCAGTGCTTTGTGGGTCCCCGGAGAGAAGTACGAAAGACCAGGCTTTCGATGTGGTGGTGCTAGCTTGTTAAAGTTCAAGAGGGCTTTGCAGGCGTGGGAGTCACAACCACCGGCACCTTCGCGAAGATCTGGCATTTGTATTGCCGGACACTCAAGGAGCTGGCGTGTCGTTTTTCCCTGGGTATGGGAAAAGGCAGGGAACTAGATGTCTGTGACTGTTAAGATGCTGTTGTACATAAACAAGTTGGGTTTAAAGAAGAAAACTGGTATGAGGAACCCGATGTCTGGGAGGTCGGTTAGGACAGACCTCTGAGCTCTGGGGTGGCACCAGAGCATTGGAGGCAATAGAAGTGATGCTGACTTTCAGTACGACTTAAGGGGAGAAAGTATCCGTAGTGCCCCGAGGGGACGTTCCATTCATTGTGTTGCTAGCTGTTTGGAGGAAGCTAGGTAGGCTCTTTCTCTATTGACCGAGAAACGTCAAGTTTCCTGGGAGATGAGCTGTTCTAACAGGGCCCATTCTACCCATCTCACCTATAACACAAGGAAAGGCCAGTTCATGGCAGATGACTGAGAGGGAGTGTTGTCTACTCGGTCCCCACAAGAAGCGTCACCATTGACAGTTCGTTTGTTTAGAACGCAGACCTCCTGGAGTCCACATTACCCAACACTCCTCTCCCCTCCTCTTAAGGGGAGGTGGACACTTAGGAGGAACCCGAGGCCTGGCATAGGGAAGCTGCGGGCAGAGCGAGACGGCCGCGCCCTCGCACCGCCCTCCTCTGTGCCCAGATCCCACCCCAGTAGGAGGCCCAGCTGGCGACACGCGGCGGGGCGTGCGGTCCCGGCTCCGGGTCTTGGCTGCGGCCGCGGGGGCGGCGGGCACGTGGCAGGGCGGGAGGCTCCACCTGGCCACGCCGCTGGCCCCTAGATGGCTGGCGCTGTCCCCGGCCGGCGCCCGCTGCGGGAGCACGGAGACATCCGCTGCGCTGTCCGGGTCACAGGCGCTAACAGAACTGCTGCTGCCGTCGGGTCGCGACTTCGGTCGCAAGCCCATCGTCCCGCTAGGTCCCTTACTCAACTTCGAGTCGGGTTACCTGCCCCAGCGAGCACAGTCACCGTTCACCGCGACCCTCAAGCACCGCCCGGTCCCGCCCTCTGCTGGGCAACTAGCGCCCCCGTCCAGGCAGGGCCGGTGGGCGGTGCCGTGGCCACACGGACCCTGGGGAGCGGGACTTGGGCAACTCGGAGCCCCGCCCACACCAATTGGTCCCGCCCACCACCATATGCGGCCCCGCCCACCCCGCCCGACTCCTCCCCTTCCTGCCGGCTTGCTCCCTGCAGCCCGCCGTCCGCGCCCAGGCCCGGAACGGAGTCCGTGCTCCCCTTGGCCGCCCCGCCCCGCCGCCTCCCACCCCTCCCGCGAGGGCGGCCCGAAAACCCGGAGCGCGGGAGCACTGCTCCGCCGGGTCGGGCGGCAGCACTGGGCATGCTCAGTAGCCGGGGCAGGTTTGTCGGTCGCAAGTAGGAAGCTTTTTGCACTACACCGGAGACCGGGAGCCACGGATCCCGCCGCACAGCCCGCACCGCCGCCGCGCCCGCCCCAGCCCGTCCGTCCCCTGGCGGGCGCGATGAACCCGCGCCTGAGCCTCAGCCGGCCCGCTGGGCACTGAGCGCGGGCGCCCAGGGCGCGTTGCGCAGCTGCTCCTGCGCACAACCCCGCTGCCGCCGGCCCGCACCGGCCGCCCGGAGCGAGAGGCTGGTCCGTGCACTGCGCCCGGCGCCGGCCGCGGAGCAGGAAGCGCAGGCCACGCAGGGACCCAACTGGAACAAAGTGTCTACCGCCGGGTGCCGCGCCCCGACCCCGCCGCGCCCCTGCGCCGCCCACCATGGCCTCCGAGGAGCTGTACGAGGTACTCCCCTCCCCCCGGCGGCGCCCCCGGCCCGCGGGCCTCCGTGCCCGGTTTGCTGGACGGGAAGCGTGCGCCAGCCCCCGGAGCGAGTGGCGGCCGGAGGGGCCGACGGGCGGGGGCGCCGGAGTTGCCGGGCCGGGGGGAAGTGGCGCTGACACGAGCGACTTGCTCAGACTCAGCCCAAAGTGCTGCTGGCGAGGGGAGCCCGTGCCTGAGCGCGGCAGGGTCCGTGGGCGGCGCGGGGGTGCTTTTCCTGCCCGTTTGGTCGAGCCTGGTGGACAGGGTGTCGCCTCACGGGGGTCCGTGCGACTGTCTCCACTCGGGGACTAGCCAGAGGGATGCAAAATATCGCACCGAAAATGCTGAACGTTGACCACATGCTTTAATTAGGTTAGCATTGTGGCCGGAGCCAGGAAATTGAACTTAAACGCCGATGCGCTGTCGTCGCAGCCTTGCGAGTAGGAAAGGGTTCTAAGAGTCGAGACGATGAGTTATGGGTGATGGGTCTGCCTGCTTTAACTTCGAGTTTGAGAGTTATCGGTCTGGATCTTGGACGTATTCTGAATGTCTCCACATAACTCCTTGACGTATTTCAAAGTAGACTTCCTGGGAGTACAGAAGGGTATAAAAGCTGTGCCTTTGGAATACGTGGTTCTCTGATTTCACATTTTTATAAATTCATCTTTTTAAGAGACTTAAAACTTTGCGGATTCTATCCAGACTCACCTTTATGATGCCTTTAGGAACTTGGATGTTTAGGGATTGAAATGGGGCATCTGTAACTTCAGCCCTATGTGATCCTTCCAAGGGGTGCCGCCTCCTGTGTGTATTACTGCTTTTGGCATGGGCTGAAGCTTCGTTAACAACAATGAGAGGCTTGTAACAACTTTGTGATTTGTTTTTGTGGCTTTTAGAGAAAAACAAATGTTTACCAAGGTCCTTCGAAGGAGGCTACCTTCGTAGACCAAAGGGAAGGTTTTTTATTTGTGCTTCAGTATACAGTGCCTATCATTGAAGTTCTCTCCCACTTTCAACCATTTTACACATTTGCAGTGCCCTACTGTTTTCAGGATGCTAGCTTAGGTCACTGGGGGATATGAAGAGAAAACTCCCCTGTCCAAAGAAGCTTTGCTTCCAGGAATAGAAGTGCCTTGATGGGGACCAGCACACTAGAGGCTAGGATGTAGGCAAGATATCTTACTCACCAAGTCGTGGAAAGTACAAAAAGTACTGAGTGTGATCAAGGTGGGGATTGACTTTTCACATTAGATCATTCTTTGGTAGCTTACTCTTGTGTGTTCACTGTTGAGCTTTTGGGGGGGTGGGGATTCTAAATATCAGCCCCATTTGGTGTTTGGGGAAAAGGTGCACATTATACGTAAGTTGTATCCTTTGTGGGTAAAGGAGATGACACCCACTGATCGTTGTTGTGTTATGAATTAGGGAAGCTACTTTCTGTTTATTCTGTGGCTTCCTGTATTCTACTCGCCGTTGTCCTGACAGAAGTCACTTAGGTTGTGAACTTTGTGTTCATTCAGGGTGTGTTTGGATGTCTGGTGTGGAGTTTTCATAGGGAGAGGTGGAGGCATGTGATGGGTAGTGCTCTCAAACGTCTCTTGGGGAATAGCATTGCAAGTAAGTGGTGCACCTGGACAATGGCAGGTTTGAGTCTGAGTTTTCCCTTAGTTTGTTTTGAGGGAAAAGGTAACATGGAGATATGACCGAAGAGACGAAAGTCATCGTAGGTGTGTTCTGGTTAGTATCTTTTAGGCTTCCTTCTAACTTCTTCCCTTGATGGAAAGATTGTGACTTTTTTACAGTTAAAAGTTGATGTTGAAGGAGGAGTGGCACAGCACTTGGGAGGCAGAGTTGTGAGTTCAAGGTCAGCCTGGTCTGTAAAGCTAGTTCCAGGACAGTCCAAAAAAAAAAAAAAGAGAGAGAGAGAGAGAAAACTTGTCTGGAAAAAGCCAAAAAACAGACACAACAGAAAAGTTGGTGTTGCAGTAACACACTTGTAACCTCACGACTCAGGAGGCTGAGGCAGGAGGATCAGGAATTCCGGGCCATTCTGGGATGCATAGTGAGCCTGTGTCCCAAACAAACGAACGAACAGGCCAGTGACAGGGGTTAGCAGATGAAGGAAGGCTCTTCACACCCAGCCTCGCTCCCAGAGTTTGGTCAGTGTCATCTTACATGGTGTCACCTACAGACGTCACTTGGAGCCCACGCACACGCAATCCGTAACATTTACAGAGGGGGCGGGCGATGTTTGGAAGTTTTGCATAGTGGTGAAGAGTCTGGATCTGGAGTCAAATAACTTGTTACTGAAGTCCAGGCGTCGTGTTGAGTAAATTAACCTTGAGAGCTATTTCCTTGCCTGTGGAGGTGGGATCAGGGCTTCACTTAGAGAGCTGTGAGGTTTATATGAGGAAATTCATAAAGCACACCCTACAGCAACCATGTAGAAAGAGGTACTCAGTCCTGTTCTAGAACTGATCCTGTTTTTTTTAAAAAAGATACAGCGTTTGCCCACAGAGGCCTTATTTGTGCAGTAGGAGTGATACCCAACAGTAGATGAACTCTATGGTCTGGCTGGCCGGGCAGAACACCATGTGCTTCAGAAGCCAGGTCAAGGGAGAATAGTTTTGTCATTTTTTTTTTTCCTGGTTGTCCCTAAGTTGAAGTGCTCTGTGTTTGGCCTGAGGCTCTATAGACTGAGAGCACTGAAAAGACTTGCCCTTAAGTACCTCCCTTGATAGGAGGGTGGGTTTTCATGACTGCTGGGTGGGCCTACCTCACTGAGCTTACTCACTGTGTCTGCAACACTTAGCCTGGAACCCTGTGTTTCCTTACTGTGACTAAGTGACTAATGGAACTATTTGTGAATGAAAACCAAGGGACCAATCTGCAGAAGGGTAGAACATCAGTCTTCCAGATTCCGAAGAGCTTGTCAGTTGAAGGACAGAATAGACTTAATCCCTGTATCTCCAGCAGCTAGGGCTGAGTGAACTCCTCTGTATGTATGTGGCTCATGTGAGTCACACCTTATGGTGCATGCATAGAAGTTAGCAACTTTGAGGTCTCTTCTCTGCTTCCAGTTGAAGGTTCCTGACTTAGAACTCAGGCTTGGCCTCCGATGAGCCATCTTGCTGCTGGTCCACAGCCTATTTTTAATTAAACATAAATAAGATTATAGGTTTTGTAAAAGACCAAACATCAGGGCTGGAGAGATAGCTCAGCAGTTAAGAGCACTAGCGGCTCTTTCAGAGGACCAGGGTTCAATTCCCAGTACCCCCATGGCAGCTCACAACTGCCTGTTACATCAGGTCCAGGGGATCTGACACCCTCACACAGACATACACAAAGGCAGAATACCAATGCACATAGCATAGCAATAAATAATTTTTAAAAAGACCAAACATTTTGTGTTTTAAGGTTTTAAAATTTTACATTTTAAAAATTGTTATCGTGTGTTTATCATGTACAACCTAATGGGTTGATATATATGTGTGCATTGCACAATCCCTTAAATGTGGCTAGCTGACATAATATCTCACGGTCATTTCTCATGAGAACAGTGCACATTGAACATTTTCAGTAACACAATATATCCTCCTCATGCCACAGTCACCATTGCTGTACAGTACACTCTTGACCATACTCCTTTTGTTTCACTGTACCAACGTATCCCCAGCCTGTTCTCCCTCAACTCACCTGTATTCTACTTGGATCTCTTATGCGACTATAAGCTAAGTTCATGGCCGGTGGGTCAGTCTGTCTCTCTGCCTGTCCTTGGCTTATTTCAGCATAATGACTTCCATTTTTCTCAGTGTCACAAATGACAGAAACTGCTTTTTACTGGTGGAAAGGATGGTATTCTACTGTGTGCATGTACCATATTCCTTCTTTGATGGGCTCAAGCTGACTCCACAACTGGGCTGTTGTGAACACTGCTGCAGTAAACACAGGGCGTGGGTGCCTCTTCAGCATTCGGGCTTTGGATCACCTGGAAGGTCGCACTGTCATTTCTTGAGGATCCTATGTGCAGTTTGACTACAGGGCTTGCACTATGCGTATCCCCACCATCACTGTTCAGAGCTTCTCTTTTCTCTCTGCCCCCTTATGATTGGTGGTTCCCTTGTGTTTTTCATAAAGAATTCCGACTTGATCGTAGTTTTTAAGACTTGATGATTGCGTGTGAGGATGTGTGTGCGTGGAGGTCAGAGAACAACTTTGTGGCATTCATCCTGGTTCCAGGAATCGAATCCATGTCTCTGTGCTTGTGTGGTAGTGTGTTTACTCACTGAGTCATTCTGCTGGTCTGGATTGGGGTTTGGCTTTGCATTTTCCCTCATGGTTGATGTTGAATGTTTGAGTGCACCCGTTGGCTGCCAGTTGTGTGTCTTTTATGTTTATTCAGATCTTTACCTTGTTCTTGTTGCCATTCTGTCGTTGTTTGCCTGCTCTTGGATGCTTTATGTGTTTTGTTACTAACTTATTATCAGATGTAAGCTTCAAGTATTTTCTTTCATTCTGTTTCATTCTGTCGTCTGTTTTGTGATTTTTGTGCAATCCTTTCTTGTCTGTTTTTGCTTTCAGTCAATCATTGCTTAGAACTGTGTCTTTGTACCTCCCAATTTGGTTTCTTCTAGTAGTTTCGCCATCTTGAAGTCATCGGTTTAAGTCTTTTATCCCTGTGAGTTGGTATTTTATATGTGAAAAAGGGATTCCCTTTATAGATTTCCCCCCTGCATGTAACCACCAGTTTTTTCTACTACACCATTTATCAAAGAAAACGTTCTGTTCTGTGGCCTTGGCTCCTTTGTTGGCAGACCTGTTGAAAAGTCATTTGTCTATAGATGCTGTATTTGTTTCTAGGGTTTCCATCATGTTTGGTCTGTTTTATGCCAGACTGTGTACTTCCATTTATGATAACATTGTAGTATATTTTGAAGTTCGTGTGAAGTCTCTAGATTTGTTGTTCTAACTCAGAATTGCTTTGGTTGTTTGGGGACCTTTTTTTTAATGTATGAGTTTTAGAATTTGTCCTGATTTTGTAAGCAAGGATGTCTGTCACTGGTATTTTGATGGGAATCCGTTTATTTTCAGGTCACTGTTGTGTTATGGAGATTTTACCGCATTATTGATCCTAATCCATGAACATGGTATGTCTTTACATTTATTTGTGTCTTTCATCAATGTTTTGCAGTCACGTACCTGTGTGTGTGTATTTGGTGCTAGGATCCATGACAGACAGTCTTGTGCATGGCAGACAGGTGCCCTAACAGTGAACTACAACCCTGCCCTGAAAGAGCTACATTCATTCCTAAGCCTTTCATGTTGTTTCACTTTAGCTAGTGCAAACACGACATTGGTTTTTCAGATACTTAATTAAGTGTATAGAAACACTGGTGGCTTTTATGTGTTAATTTTATATACAAAATGTTGTTTGGTGGAATCTTTGGGGTTTTCTGTATGAAATGATACTATATATACGCAAAGATAGCTGGATTTCTTTTCAATCTGGGTATCTTTTTGTTTCTTTTCTTCTGCTCTGCCTAGGACATTCTGTATGTTGAATAGAAGTGATTCGAGGGTGAATTCTGTCTTGCTCCAGATGTTAGAGGAAGAGTGTGTGACCTTTACTTGTTGAATATGATACTATCCATGTTCTTGTCATAGATACCCTTTATTGGGTTGCTACTACCTGATTTATGAGGGTCTTTCTCCCAAAGGGTTAATACTTTAACAAATGCTTATTCAGCATCTGTTGAAATGATCGTGTAGCTCCTGTTCTCGATTCTGTTTGTGTAATGTATTTGTGGTTCAACCATCCTTGCATCCTAGCATGAATCACTGTATGCTGGATTGGATGTGCTAGTATTTCGTTGAGGACTGTCGCACCTGTGTTTGTCATGGTATGAATTATGCTTTTGTTTTTGTGTTTGTGTTTGGAAGAACTAAGTTGTGAAGCTGGCAGTCTTTGCTTTCATGGGAGATGTATCACTGCTTAGTCTCCTTACTCATTGGTTTGTTTAGGTTTTCTGTTTCTTTAGATCATTCAGTCTTGATTGTATATGGGCCTTCAAGTTTGTCTTCTTTTTTTTTTTTTTTTTTGTTCTTTTTTTCGGAGCTGGGGACCGAACCCAGGGCCTTGCGCTTCCTAGGCAAGCGCTCTACCACTGAGCTAAATCCCCAGCCCCTCAAGTTTGTCTTCTTTTAGGTTATCCACTTGATTAGTGTATAGTTGTTCATAAGTCTTATGAGCTTTGTATTTCTGGTTTTTTTTTCTTTTTCTTTTTGCTTGTTCAGCTAAAGGTTTGTTATGGATTTTAAAAATCTCTCTATCCCCCCACCCCAGTTTCTATTTTATTTGTTTCTGCTCTGATCTTTCATATTGTCCTGTTTAGTTTTTAGTCAGCTTGACACAAGCTAGAAGCTAGATTTTTCTGGGGAGAGGGACCTCAGTTGAGAAGATGCTGCCATCTGATTGTCTGTAGGAAGTCTGCAGGGCATTTTCTCTGCAGTGATTGATGTGGGAGCAGTGCTGGTGGTCCTGAGTGCTATAAGAAAGCAAATTGAGCAAGCTGCAGGGAGCAAGTCAGTAAGCAGCACTCCTCCATGGACTCTGCTTCAGTGCCTGCCTCCAGGCACTGCCCTGACTTCCCTCAGTGATGGTCTGTGTACTGTAAGCTGAAGTTAAACTCTTTCCTCTCTAAGTTCTTTTTAACTATATAAACTATTTTTAAATTTATTTTAAATTTTGAGATGTCGACCCATGCCCTTTCCTCCCTCTAAACCCTTTCATATACCGCTCCTCGCTCTCTTTCAAATACATGGCCTCAGTTTTAAAAAATTGGTGTTACATGCACATTTCCTAAATATAAAAATACAACCTGCTCAGTCTGTACTGTTACTTTTATGTATGTTTTCAAGACTGACATTGCTATTGGATGACCAGTTGTGTCCTTCCCTGGTGTTCTGCCTGGTTTTGTGTGTCAGCTTGACATAAGCTAGAGTCAACAGAGAGGAAGGCGCCTCAGTTGGGGAAATGCCTCCATGAGATCCAGCTATAAGGCATTTTCTCAATTAGTGATCAAGGGAGGAGGGTCCAGCCCATTGTGGGTGGTGCTGTCCCTGGACTGAATTCCATAAGAAAGCAGACTGAGCAAGCCCTGGGAAGTGAGCCAGTAAGCAGCATCCTCCATGGCCTCTACATCAGCTCCTGTCTCCAGGTTCCTGCCCTGCTTGAGTTCCTGTCCTGACTTCCTCCAATGATGAATTATGATCTAGAAGTGTCAGCTAAGTAAACCCTTTCCTCCCCAGCTTTCATTTTGGTTATGGTGTTTTCATTGCAGCGATAGAAACTCTTAAGACACCCAGGGAAGGCTGTTTCTCTTAGCTCTCCTTAGTTGCTTAGTTTTCTGAGTCAGGTGGATGCCAGGGGAGCCTTCCCTGAATTAGCATGTCTGTCGTTGTCCCTGTTCAGCTCCTTAACCCCAGCTTCTAGTTCGTTTGAACGGAGTTTACTTTGGAAATCCCAGTTCAGTAGGTCACATAACTGAATGTGGAGTGTGGTGAAAAAAATTGGGAAGAGTAAAGGGTTTTTGAATGTGCAGGAATCAAAAACAAATGCATATAAACTCAGGGCGTTGCTGGCGGTGCATACCCGTGTATACCCGTGTGGCTCTGGGTGACCTCACTGGCTACAGTTTGTTCTGAATGTTTAATGGTTGCACGATGCAGTGAACGCTGTTAACCACACACGCTGCCTGACACACCGTGGCTCAGACCTGAGACCTGTGTGTCATGGATTCTTGCAGTGACATACAGTCTTTGTATTATGCACACAGGTTTTCTGATCCTTAAGAAACATAGTGGTTTAATTATGGAAAAGAAAGACTTAATATTTTTCTATTCTCATTCTGCAGCGTATAAATATCAAATTAGCAAGTCCTTGGAGTGTATATATTAGTATATTTGATTTTTAAATTGTTTAAATTGTTAACTTGAGTTTCATAAAAATATTAAATTTTGCTAGGGATTAGGACAGACCTTCCAACACTTTGGGAAATAGCTCTAGACGTTCTTTCAACGTGTGCTGTGTAGGTAAAGTTAAACAATCTCTGTCCTGCAGTATCAGATATTCAAGGCGCCATTCTTTATGTAATAAAGTAGTGCTATTTTAAAAGTTTGCACTCATTTTTAATAAATGGTAAAATTATATGTATACCAAGTAACTGTTTCAAATTAAGATTTACTGATTTTTCTATCCATTTTCTATACCAGTGTACCCAGAGTTAAGAATTCTCGGATGAAAGGGTTATGAGTGGGATAGTTTTAAGAAGCTGTGTGCTGTTATTTAATTCACCCACTTAATATTTTTTAAAGGATTTATTTTATGTATATGAGTACACTTCAGACACACCAGAAGAGGGCATCGGATCCCATTACAGATGGTTGTGAGCCACCATGTGGGTGCTGGGAGTTGAACTCAGGACCTCTGGAAGAGCAGTCAGTGCTCTTAACCGCCGAGCCATCTGTCCAGCCCTCACCCATTTAATATTTTGACAGTGTTTTCTGCTATTAAATATTCGGACAACTGCTGTTGTCTTTCCTCACCTCGTTGGTTCTGTCTTTGGTGTTGGGGTCGTTTTTACTCCTTGCTGTGACAAATGCCTGGTGGAGGTAACCTGCAGAAGGCATTGTTTTGGTGCATAGTCTAATAAGGGATTTGTTTTATCACGGTGTAGTGGCAGCCGGTTCACTCACAGGAGTGAGGCATAGAGTGGGGCCCAGCGCAAGAAATAGTGTACCAGCCTGTAGGGTTCTCTCTCTTCAACTAACCTAATCTAGAAACGCCCTGGCAGATGGGCTCAGAGGGTGTCTTCTTGTTGATTCTAGATCTTGCCAGTTTGGATCAGTATTAGCTGCCTTGGGTGTTGATCTATTTTTATGATTTACTCACTCTCCGAGATTGGAATTGGAGGTGTGCCTGAGGTTTTCCTTGCTTCCTTACAAGCCCAGTAAAGCCCGGAGAATTACATTGTATTAAAGATGTGCTTATTTGTATGGGGAGGGGGTTCTCAGAACTCTCAGAACTGTCATTTGCTGTGGCTTCTGCATCAGTAGAAGTCCCACCCCTTGATTTGGAACTTGTAGTTACCATGATGAGGTGGACGGTTTGAGCCAGCCTTGTATTTACCTGATGATATTGAGACATGAAGGGTAAACTGGATGTCATGGGGACTGTTTATGGAACTACAGATATAGTTGCTCCTGCCTAAATTACGGCATGAGCGTGTCGTCTTGTGAGTGTCTTCTCTAACTTTTCTTTACCCGAGGCTGGCCTGCTGAGTTTGCCAGCTCCAGTATCTATCTTTGTCCAGCCCGCCTAGCTCCACTGACCTTGAAACAAAGAACTTCCTTGAAAGCATGGGACCATTCTGTGTCACACCGTAGCTCCCCCTTCTCACCCTCTGGGACCTTGTTCTGTCCCAGATATGTTGTGTGAATTTTCTTCTGAATGTTAGATACACATGTGTGTTCTTGGTATGGCGTCTGGGGACAGGAGTGTAGTAGTCAGTTGTCCCTGATATTGCTAGTGATCGAAGCTTGAAGTCAGTTTATATGTGATGGCAGTGCATCGGGTGCCTGTTTCGGGAACAGTCACCAGGCAGGTATTTGGGAGGTAAACCTGAAGATTGCATAAATTATGTGAGGGAAGGAAAGATGTCTCCTAGAAAGACATATTGCATCGCTGTTATTAAAATGACATATGGGGCTGGAGGTGGCTCAGCTGTTAAGGGAACTCACAGCTTTTCCAGAGGAACTGGGTTCAGTTGCCAGCACCTCTCAGGTGGCTCGCAATGCCTAGCACTCTAGTTCCAGGTGACCCAGCGTGCTAGTCTGGGCTCTCTGAGTGTCTGTATACATGTGGTACACAGAAACACACCCAGGCACACACAAAAGAGTTAAAGACCTTTAAAGTGTATTTTATGTTTACATTTGTGAATGTGATGCGTGGGAAGGGATGCTTTCTTCCAACACAGTGTCAGGTAGCTGAAGTCAGCCCCCATCTCTGCAGAGTGCCTTCCTCTAAGTATGATTCCCATCTGTAATTCTTCCTGCTGAATTCAGTTCTAGAAGATGATCCTGTCCCATCATTTGTTTGGAAAATAATTTGTTTGGCCCAGCACTGCTGATTACAGGCTATAGACATTCTTTAACGTGTGCCTTTCTTTTTGTCAGTAATTTACTGTTAAAACTTCACGGCATCAAGTAGATGCACACTGGAGCATTTCCTAATTTACCCTGGAACTGATCTCAAGAGTTCAGTTTCAGCACCCGAGAGAACTAGGGGACATCCGTCCTCCATTCTTTGTAAAAATAGTGGCATATGTCATGTGCACTGTTCATGTCTGGGACTCCGTGGGGACTGCCTAAGTTAATATTAGTCATGGCATTCTCCGGGTCCCCTGGGCTTCCATAGCATGATCTAGAAGCACAGGAACACGCATCTGCCAATGTAGGTACACACATGACTTCAGGTCGGGGGCCTTCTGGGTCTTGGGATAATGGTTTTGTAGGTCATAAGCCTTGGAGGAAGCAGAAAGTGTGAGGTGTGTTTGTACAGAGGGATGTGTTGGATTGAACTGCCTAGAAGGACTTTTTCGGGGGTTTGGCATATAGGTGGTAAAGTTAAAGTCATTTTTATGTCTGTGCTGAACAGTTTTCATCCATGCTGTGTATTCTAACCTCGGTGAAATGAGTGACCATTATAAGAAGCTGAGGTGGAGTGGGGGCTTGGATGGCTTTGGCTAGCCTCACCTGTTACTTCTTATGTTCTGTAGAACTCTGAAGAGACTACTGCTCTGTACTCCGTAGATCTGAGGAGGGTTGCTATGAGACATTTTAAAATGTTCCAGGAAGATGTTAGTGGTTCTGTGGAGCCCTGATCTCCTGCCCTGTGTGTGTGTGTGTGTGTGTGTGTGTGTGTGTGTGTGTGTGTGTGTGTGTGTGTATGTGTGTGTATGCACTCATATGCACGCACGCACCTAAGCTTGTTTTAAGCATATTTCAAGAGGCGGGAACTTGTGTGTGGTCTTCTAGAACAATTCTTAACTGAAAGAAGTAGAAGCCGATTTGGTGATGGGTGAGTGAGGTTTGAAATGGTCAAGCCATCTTCTGTCAGTAATTGTTTCCAGTACTTTAGGGCTTTCAGGCAGCTTATCTTCCTGCTGGCTACTCAGAAGGTGTTGTGTTTGTCTCAGCTCGGCCTCCTACTTAGAGGGCTGTGGTGGGTGTGGGTGACATCTAGTGCAGTGTCTGCTTCAGACACTGCCTTACCCATAAACAAGGCTGTCAGCAGGCCGCGTCGTCTAGCGTGCTGCAGTTTGCCAGAGGACGCTGTGCGTCTTAAAGGCTTGGTAGATCACGAACCTGTGGCACTATTGGAAAGTGCTGGGCCCCTTAGAATGGGGTGCAGTGGGTGGGGTGAGGGGCATGGTTGGAGGAAACCTTGATCCTTGGGCTGTCTTGGAGGGAACAATTAGGATTCTGGCTACCCCTTTTCTCTCTACTTTCTAACCACCGTGCAGTGAGCCCGTAGTTTTACTTCAACAAGTTTCAGCATCTCATCACAGTCCTGAAACGCTTATGTCTGCCTTGGTCATCTGTCTTGGGTACCCTTGGGTACTGACAGGCTCCGCCTGGGTTGTCTTGGTCCTGTGTCCTGGCTCTGACTCGACTTTATTCCAGGTCTTCTGCTCGGACTCTCAACTTTGGCTCTGCACTTGATGTCTTGCAGAGCTCTGGACCAGGGCACGGTGGCCTGACTCCCACTCTATTTACCTATGTTTTTATCTGTGTCTTCTAGGGGTTTGCTTTTTTTAATCTTATACTTCAGACATCTAAAGTAGAGTGTAAGCAGCTGAGCTCAAACTGCCTTTGATTGATTGGTATATACCTCCACTCTGATTTGAAGATGTACAGGTAATGCTTTGACCCTAAAGAAGAGATGATAGTGTGTGAGAGAGAGAGAGAGAGAGAAAGAGAGGGATAGAGCGAGAGCGCAGTTCATTAGCATACGATTTGTTGTGCTTTTCCTCAGACTGTAGTAGAGAATTCCAATAGCATCAGTAGTTTGGTACCTAGAATGATGGGTAGTTTTGATCCCTGTATCTGCTGTTTGGCTCTACAGTAGCTCCCAAAGGCCCAAGTGCCTACTGGGAGTTGTCAGAAGCTTTTAAGAAGTGGGGCCTAATGGGAGGTGTTTAGGTCACTGTGGGGTAGGTCCTTCACAGGAGTAATGGAAGTCCGAGTCCTCCCAGCGAGGAGGTGGACAGTTGGCTTTCGGCACCTGCTCCCCACCACAGCCGGAAGCAATCAGTTGTGTGTTGAAAGGCAATCTTAATTTCATGTGCAATTCTCTCTGGCGTAGTGTTGCAGGAATGGAAAACTGAGTGACCCCCTCCACACACGTACCCGTGTTTCCTTAATTTATAAACTAGGCATGCAAGAGTGAGCAATGTTCTCTAGCCAGTTGTGTGGCTGTGTGCTCCCTGTCAGAGTGCCTGTCTGTAGCCGTACAGTTTCACTCGAAGGACTATTCTATATCTCTACTTGATGAGTCTCAATTCCTAATCTCTGGGGCCATTAGGTAAAATACGAGTTCCTTAACTGTGAGCCCTGTGGTAACTGTGAGTTTTACAGCCCACATGGCTATCAGGTGACTAATAGTGGGTAGTGTATACAGTCGGGATCCGTTGTACAGGGGCTGATGTACATATGCAGGCTCTTGTGGGATTGCATCTTGCTGTGGTGTGGAGGTTTGCTCTCTTACTGTTTTCTACCACTCACCTATCTATACTGGAGGCGGGTCTTCAGAGTTAGCATGCCACTGGGCTCTAGTCATACATGTCTTCTGAGCATGCTTTGGTTAAAAGGATGGGTACATATCTGTCAATTCCTTCCTACGTAGCTTCAGATTTGTAGCAGTTATGCAGAATAAGATTTAAAATGTCACAGAATACACTTCTGTCTGTCTGTCTCTTTGTCTCTCTGTCTGTGCACACACCCCCCCCCCTCCTCTCTCTGGTGTTTTGAAACAAGAGTTTTCTGTGTAGCCCTGGCTGTCCTGTAACCCACTCTGTAGATCAGGCTGGCCTCACAAGTGCTGGGATTAAAGATGTACACCATCACCACCTGGGCTGCAATTCTTTTTTAATTATATGATGTGTGATGTGTGTGCCATGTGTCAGTACATAGGGCAGAGGACAGCTTGGTGGAGTCTGTTCTCTCCTGTAGTGATAGAATTGATGAGAATTTCTTCTACATCACTTCCTCTTTGACATTGGTTCTAGGGTTCAAGCCCAGGGCTACCAGGCTTACGTGGCAAGCCCCTTCAGCTACCGGACCATTCACCCCGGAAATGAGAGCTTGTTGAGAAGCTCGTTCTCACTGGTAGGAGGAAGTCAGATGTGAACCTCCAGAGCTGAGTTGCTGTGGGGACACCCAATAGGTTCTCGCCCATTGTGAGAAGGAAGTTCCCAGGGAGGAAAAGAGCACAGTGCTAGCTAGCGTGGTGGTAGGAACAGTTGTTTTTCAGAGTCACAGTTTCACTAAAGAGGAAGGTGAAACCTTGGGAGCGCATCTTGGGGCTTCTGTGGCTTAGTCTGCTGCAGTGGAGGGGTGAACTGAGAAGCTGCTTCAGTACTGGGGCTGGGCTCCCCACTGCTGGGGTAAAGTACTCACCTTTAGAGGGAGCATCGGGGCAAACAAGGATATTGTCCTGAAGGTGGCTCCAGAAACCCTTGTGTGTATCCTCCGATAAAACACAAATTGGACGGCCTCTCCGGTCCTCAGCTCCTGCTCCTGCTCCGGGTGACGGGTAGGATGGAAATACTCCGTCCTTTTTCTGGCATCAGGACTGCTATCCTCCACTCAGACGGGGAGTGACCCGCATTTGCTTGTGCGTGACAGCAACCTTCCCCTCCTTACCTGTTACTAGCTCTGCTCTTCAGGGATCCAGGTTGGCCTGTTGGCCCTTTGTGCCTGCTGGTGGCCTTCGGGAGCCATCCCTTCTGTGATATGTGACGAGCCAGTCTTGTCTGCCGTGTAGCTGGAGTGTCTGCTCCCACAGTCTTTGGATGCTTCTTCTGCATTATTGTTGTTCCAGGGATATAGCCCAGTGAGATAGCTTCATCTAGATCACTGGTTCTCAACTCATGCATGTGTCATTCCCCCCCCCCCCCCAAGGTCACGTTCAGATACTGTGCATAGCAGATATTTATATTATGATTCCTAACAGTAGCAACCTTACAGCTATGATGTAGCAATGACATGAGTCTATGGTTGCAGTCACCACAGCACGAGGAACTGTTATTAAGAAGGCTGAGGGCCACTAATTAGATCTAGAAGCTCTTTGGTTGGGGAAGGGTATACTTTAAACCTTGCCTAGGAAGGTGGAAGATCCAGGAGACAGAGAGACATCTGGGTTCCCACTTGGCTTGGAGTCAGCCTTTTTTGTGCTTCTTTGAGCATTCCTCCCAAACCCAGAGGAAAATTTGGTTATTGAGCCCAAAGACCATGCTGTCCCTAGCTGTTTGTCATCATAGCATACTGGAGCTAGAGGCAGGCTCTAGCTAGCCTAGGTTACATAAGGTGATCTATTTCAAAAGAAAAGAGGTCTGGATGCTTCATGAGTTTTAGAGGACTGGTGCGCCAGTGTGTGCAAAGAATCTGCTGTCCTTAAAAACAGTTGAGGCTCAGCGTTGGAGTCTAGAATTGTCCCCAAAGGACTGTCATGTTCCCCTAGCACTCTAACACCAGCATGCCACTCTCTGGAGAGAAGGCATCACCAAGCCCTGAAGGTAGCAGCCTCTTGAGTCTTGAACTTTGTTGAGCTTTGTCGTGGGCTACAAAGGGCTGGGTATTTGGCCGCATATTTTGAAAAGTTTTTATACATTAGTGACAGAATGAGCCATGGGGTAGGGAATTCGCAGGAAACACTGTATCTCTGGTCAGGGAGAGAGATGGGAGTGAATGGAGGGAAGACTCTGCTTCTCCTGTCTCTTCACTCACTCACCCACTGTGTCCTAGCCCTGTTCTTCATGCTTTACCATTAAGAAAGGCTCCGCACTGTTTTTATGCACACCATCAGGTGAACAAACAACACAATGCCTCCATCTGTCTAGAGCAGCGGTTTTCCACATTTGCGACCTCAGCTATTCCATTGTTACTTCATAACTAACTCTGCTACCATTATGAATTGATAGGCAAATATCTCACAGGTTATGATGTGATATGACCCCAAAGAGGTCACCAGCCACAGGTTGAGAACCACTGATACAAAACAAGCAACCTCTGGACTAAATGCCCACTTTCCTTTAGGTTCTTTGTCCCCAGTGGAAAGCCCGTTTCCTGCTCCCACAGCGCATCATCACAGGACACAGTTAAGTTTCGGATGAGGTGGGATCTCACATGTTCCAAGCTGAATAGAACATGCTAGATAGCCAAGGAAAATCCTAAAATAAAATCATACAATATATTTTGGTCATATTCTTCCCCTCCCTCAGCTTCCAGACCCCTCACCCCCACAGCTGATGGTCTTTTTCTCACAAACCTCCCAACACATGACACAAAACACATAGAGTTCATATCACGTTGGCCCAGTATTCCTGCCCATTCAGACTGTCCTTGGAGTGTGGTTAATCTACCTAGTGCCATTCCATTGAAGAAAACTGAGTTCCCCCAAACACACACACATAGTAGCTATCAATTATAAATAGCTTCTTGGTTAGGGGTGGGACTTTGTACCCACTTCACCTTCTCCAGTCAGGGATTTGTCTGGTTTGAAAGCTTGCTGTGGTGACCTTGAGCGTTTGCTTCTCAGGCTTCTGTCTCCCAAGTGCTGGGATTACAAGTTTGTGCCCCCATACCAGGCCTGGGTGGTTTTGGGGATCCAGCCCAAGAGTTTTTGGCTTCACCACATTACATCCCCAGACCCATTCAGATCTTTATTGTCTATGGACATTCATAGTGTTTGCGAAGAAAGAGTAGTAAATATATGGGAAGATTGATTTCTCTTCCATTATATATCTCTCCTATTATATATCCACCTTGGATATATAATAGCAAGAACCTGTTTACACTTTTGATAAGCATCCTGTTAATACCTGAACTGATACCTGAGAGGCTGAACTGAATTGTTTTTGAAGTAACAAAATGTTTAATGAAACCATGTCTTGTTTTGTGGCCCAGGCTGGCCTTGAACTACTGTTTGCAATGTTTTAGTTTCTCACGCTACAGGTTCACAGCTTCTAATGAAATCTTTGGGTCTCATCATGTGGTCCTGGTTAGCCTGGAACGCACAGAAATCGGCCTGCCTCTGCCTGCTGTAATGAAATCTTTTAATGTGAAGACTGATAGTATTTTAGTCGCTAATATTCAGCTTAAAATCACAGCTTCATATTTACACCAACGTCTGTTGAGTGCTTTTGTAGAGCTCTATATAGAGTCCAGGATGGGGAACGTTCCCTCTGTGGTGGTTGTTGTTTTGCTGTGTCTGAGGCGTTGTTGTCCTCTAAGATGCACCCTCAGACTTCATGACATAAACTGCTTGTCTTTCTTGGAGAACATTAGAGACACAAGGATTTCCTAAACGGCATAAGGTGACAGATGATAGTTGTTCCTTGTAGTTCCTTTAGTCCTTTAGGAAAAAGATTTAGAGAGAGAGAGAGAGAGAGAGAGAGAGAGAGAGAGAGAGAGAGTGTGTGTGTGTGTGTGTGTGTACACATGTACATATGTCCATGGAGGCCAGAAGAGGCTATTGATTCCTTGGAGCTAGAGTTGTAGGTGGTTGTGACCCACCAGATGTGGGTACTAGGACCTCTAGAAGAGTCGGAAGTGCTCTTAACGTCTGAGCCATCACTCCTCCCCTAATATTTTGTGTTTATTTTGATAGAGAGACAGACGACACACAGAGACAGAGAGAGAGAGGAGAATAAGAATGTCTGTGCATGCACATGCACGCCATTGTGTACTTCACACATGGAAATCAGAATGTGAAACTTGGTCCTCTCCAAGTGGGTCCAGGGAATCAAACTCAGGCTGTCGTGCTTGTCTGCAAGGTTCTCTGCCTGCTGGGTCTGAGACTCCTAATTACTATCCCCATCTTCCTTTTCTTTCAGTGTGACCATATCTGGGGGTGGGGAGTGTTTAAGTAAAACACACAACAGACTTGACTAAAGCAAGACATTTTCTAAGGCTGTTGTGGAAGCCAAGTAAGGCTTGGCTAATTCCCAGTTATTTCACAGGGAGCCAGTAAGTTTCTGTGCATTGCATCATGGAAACCTTTTGTGTGGACCAACAGGAGTGACTAATGATGGGGTAGAAAATTAATAAACTTTATATAAGATGAAGGCAGTCTGAAGGAAATGCGCTCTTAATCAGTGTGGAGAACAGTGTTTGACTGACTTAAATTTAAGATGTCTAAAAAAGATTGCTAAAGCATCACTGAATACAAGAAAACAAATCAGAGATTGGATTTGATCAGAAAGGTTGATTGAAAATTTTGTCTGAGAAGAATCAATAGGAGCTTTCTTTTAAAAAAAAATTTAAGTGTTAGCCATGTGCGATGACACTTGATAGTTTTATATGTAAATGTGGGGTTTGCGGTGCGTTTGGGTGGGTGAGGCCTTAGGTTGGTGACAGTTTTCCTCAGTTGCTCTCTACACAGAGGCGTGGTCTCTCAGTTGAACCAGAGTTGGTAATGTGCCTAGACCAGCTCACCAAGTCTGCAGATTCCCTCTCTGCTGAGTCACCATGTCCACCTTTATACACTGGAAATCTCAACTCTGGTCCTCAACCTTCTGCTTGTGTGAGGCTAACCGCTGATCCGTTTCTCCAGTGGTTTTTGGTTTTGTGAGAGTGTGTGTTGGTGGTGTGCGGTTACTTGTTTTTGCGTTGTTTTGTTTTTAGACTTTAGTTCAGCCCTTCATGAGACTTTTTTAAAAGAAACTTACAGAAGACTTGTCCAGGTTGAACATTAGAGTTACATTTATGGACTCATGGCTCAGCCATTAAGAGTGCTTGTTCTTTAGAGAATCCAAGTCAGCATACCTACGTGGGCTGGCTCTCAACTGCCTTCAGTTTCAGCCTCAGGGGATCTACTGCTCTCTTCTGGCCTTCACATGCACACGCACACACATGAGAATATATACACACATACACATAAATATCTTAATTTTTAAAGGTTTGGGATTATTTTGTTTTTTGTTTTTAATTTATGTGTGTCTGTTTTTACCTGGTTGTGCAGGTGGGTGTAGCACCCAGAAGAAGAAGCCAGAACCATTGGGACTGAAGTTACAGGGATCTGTGAGGCTTCAGAAATGGGTGATGAGAACTGAACCCAGGTTCTCTGTTAGAGCAGCAAGTGCTTTTAACCACTGAACCATCTTTACAGCCCATAAAATTAGTCTTTAATTTTTTTTCAAAGAGAGAGAGAGAGAGAGAGAGAGAGAGAGTAGAATGAGTCTATAGGTCACATATTTAGTGTGTAGAAGTCCAGGAGCTCGGGCCATCTCGGAGATGTAGAGGAGCACACTTGAGTCTGGTGATGTTTCCTCTTAGGCACGAGTCACTGTTGTAGGGAAATCCTCTTTGGATTTGCATAATTATCAGCCTCACTCTTGACACAGTTAGTTGCTTTTGTGTATTCTAAATTCCATTTCTCACTTACAGAGGGAAGGTTGGGCACTATGGAGGGTATTCAAAAGACCATCTGAGGCTACTGTACGAGAAGAGAAAGTTCTAAGGTGTTTTGCTGTCCACGGCCTCTTTGGAATATGGGTTGTCTGTCTTCAGTCACTGGGCTGTATGCTGACACTGACCCGGCATTCACTTATTGTGGTTTGTGGTCAAAGCTGTATGTATGCCTGTTGAAAGAAAGGATTGACGAGAGCTCCTAGTCCACTCTCCCGGGACTGAGCACTGAGTACACATAGCATGGAGGGCCATTTTTCCACATTTCTTTGCATAAATCCAGAAGGAAGAGTGGATATTTAAAATAGGTCATGACCTAAGAGTAGCCCTGGCTAGCCTGGGACTTGAGCTATGTAGACCAGGCTGGGCTTGAAGTCAGATTTCCCCTTTGCCTCCTAGAGCTGGGATTAAGTGTGATGCCATGGTGAATTGTAGGCTTTTACATGAACTTCTTTGTCATATGTACCCACTACCCTTTTTAGGAGAGCCTCTCCCCCATCCCACCCCACCCGCACCCCTCCGCCCCCAGGCTGTTCTGGAACTCACTATGTAGACCTGGCTGGACTTGAATTCACAGAGATCCATCCGCCTGCCTCTGCTTCTTGTGTTCTAAGATTAAAGATATGGACCATATTTTTCCCCTCAAGTGTATTTGTTTAAGAAATCCTTTCTAGGGTTGGAGAAATGGCTCAGTGGTTAAGAGCACTGTCTGCTCTTCCAGAGGTCCTGAGTTCAATTCCCAGCAACCATGTGGTGGCTCATAACCATCTATAATGAGATCTGGTGCCCTCTTCTGACCTGCTGTGTACATGCAGACAGAACATTGTATACTAAATAAATAAATAAATAAATAAATAAATAAATAAATAAATCTCTTTAAAAAAAAAGAAATCCTTTCTAGCAGGTTATGGTAGCATATATCTTTAATATTTTCAATCCCAGCACATGGGAGGCAGATACAAGTAGATCTGTGAGTTCAAGGCCAGTATGTCTCAGGATGGGAGATGATTACAGGTAGAGTTAGAGTAAATGGAACACATTTAGGACCTTATAGATATTCATGCTGAGAACCTTGAATTTTAGTAGCATAACATGGCAAGTCATAGAAGAATTTACTTACAGTGAATTTTATAAGGTTCTGTCCTGCTGGATGCTCTGGTTCTAACTTCAAGAAGTCCAAGGAGGTAGATCAGGAAGCTGGCAGGCACAACAGTGTAGACAAGGGGAATAGGACAGACACTGGGTTGTGAGCAATTACTGCCTCTCGTGCAGGACGTGGAGCTGAGCTTGGGTTAGCCCTGTGAGGGGATAAGAGAAATGGAAGGAAGTTGTTTCTAGGTTCGATCTGTGGTGGGGGCCACTGCTTAGGGAAGAGACAGCATTATTCTTATTCCCAGGGAAGGCTGGTGTTTGGGCACTATGAGGAGCTAGCTTTTGGGTGTCAAGTTTGAGGAACCTATAACCAGAGGGTAGTGGTGAGCAGTAGTGAGCCACACAGGAGAGATTAAGACAGGTGGTGACTTGGAGTTGTCTGTGTATAGACTTGGCTAAAGCCTTGTACACGTTCAGCCACACAGATCAAATGTAGAGGAGACTTGAAGACTGGATGCTGTTCTGGCCACGCTTACTGACGAACTCAGGGGAGATGACCATTAAACGGAAGAGGCTGAGAAGTAGGAGAGCCAATTCTTAGGCTGCATCTTTCTTTCTGAGCTCTCTCTGTGATCATTGGGCCCAACTCTTGATAGTTTTGTTCAGCCTTACTGATGGAAACTGTGATTTGTGGCTCTTGTTAATGAAAGAGCACATGACTGTTGCCAGTATGTGAAAGGGTGTTTGGGTTTGATCTTATGTCTAGCTCACCTTTAAAATTACCATGTTCACTTGGAAAATCTACAGGTTCTCTCTCTCTCTCTTGTGTGTGTGTATGTGTGTGTGTGTGTGTGTGTGTGTGTGTGTGTGTACATGCAGACACACACACATATATAGATATAGAAATAAATAGATGTGTGTATATATGTATATAATGTATGTGTATGTAGGCGTCTTAAAGCTGAGACATACTTTTTGTTTATGAACACTTATCTCTTCAATTAGCAACATTGAATGTAAGTTGTAGCAAGCATCTCAGCCCTGTTTCTAGTTCTGAAAGGGACCGGTTCTGTCATACTAGGGGAAGCTGGGAATTTAGATTCTCTTGTAATCTGGAGTTGTTTAATCACGGTTATTGAATTATATAGGATATTTTCTGCATTTATTGGAAATGATGCTTCTGGCCCTGAGCATTTTAGTTTTCTGATGTCGTGAGTGTATCCTGCTTTCTGATGTGAAGCTACCTTTGTATTACCATAGTCTGTTCTAAAAGCTATTCCTGGAGGTTTCTTGTGCTCATATAAAGCATTCTACTTGGGAAATAGAGTTTGTATTTGTTTTGATCAGGGCTCAGCTATTATATAGGCATATGCTATAGTTGTTGATGTGGATAAACAATTATCTGAGCAAGTCTGAGGGAGTTTTTAGATTGGGTTAATTGAGGTAGGAAGACACCACCATTCAGTGGACAGCTAGGATCTCCAGCCCGGTAAAGAGGCCAAAGTGAGCTGAGCACTGGAATTTATTCATCTCTCTGCTTCTGAACAGGGAGTGGATTCAAACCAGTTGCCTTAACAGGTCTGCCTCCATGACTTCCCCTTTGTGGTTGACTGTATCTCTTCAGACTGTAGACCACAGTAAACAGTAGCTTTCTTAGCAGCTTTGACCAGGTATTTTGTCTTAGCAACAAGAATAAACACATCAGACCTACATCCTTTGACTACTATTGATTGAATCTTTCATTTTCTCTTGCCCAATCTTGTAATGAACTGAGGCAGGTGAGCTAATTTTTCAAGATAGATTTGTCTGTCAGTGTGTGTGTGTGTGTGTGTGTGTGTGTGTGTGTGTGTGTGTGTGTGTGTTTGTGTGTGTGTTGTACATATGGAGCCTATGCTTTAGGTATAGTCAAATTTGCTTTTTGTATTCTCCCCTTGGGGAGATATATATATTCTCTCTCTCTCTCTCTCTCTCTCTCTCTCTCTCTCTCTCTCTCTGGCTATACCAGCTTTGGGCAGCATTTGCTGGTCATATTTTTCCTTCTTCTGTATTTAGATAAAAAGTCTGTCTTTAAGCAAGGACATGCACATATCTATAACCCCAGGGACCTGGGAAGTTCAGGTTTAAGGGCCTGAGCAGCATAGTGAGATCACATGTCAAAGCTAAAGAGATGGGTAGGAAAGGACGTCTGCTCACCTGCACTTTGCTTAGAACTGCAAGCACCATACAGCTGTCTAATTAACAAACAAACGTAAACCTTAAATGAATGTAAGAAATTACCTTCAATTCTTTAAAACCGATTCAAGACACTGATGATACTGGTGAAGGCAAGACAGTTTTAGTCCTTGATTCTGAGGAAAGTTTGTTGCCAGACAGTATTTTTCCCACAAGATTTATTTATTTTTATGTGTATGCATGCCCTCAGCCTTCAGAAGAAGGCATTGGATACCTTGGAACTGGAGGTTACAGATAGTTATGAGCCACCATGGGGGGTCAGGGAGTGGAACTCAGGTTCTCTGCAGAAGCAGCTT
This sequence comes from Rattus norvegicus, assembly GCF_021556685.1. Classification (NCBI taxonomy): domain Eukaryota; kingdom Metazoa; phylum Chordata; class Mammalia; order Rodentia; family Muridae; genus Rattus; species Rattus norvegicus. The sequence continues at coordinate 29,012,971 of NC_141550.1, read as the reverse complement.
AACCCCTGAGCCACCTCAATAGCCCCAGACTATAGTTGTAAAGTTTCCAGGCATGAGAATTTCCTGCTCTCTCATTGGCTGATACTCTAGAGAGAGTTATATGCCTCACCCTCTTCTAGCGTAGCCCCCTCCCCAAATCCACAGCCCTGTTGGTTCAGGATGCAGAGCCTTGTCTTATGAATTCCTGACACTTGGGGGTAGGGGTGGCGGTGGGTCTAGACTGCTGGCAGCTTTCCAGCTCCCAGAATTCCAGGGCAAGCCATTGCCAGCCGGGGAAGAGAAGGGCCAGTGCCTCCTGCTTATCTGTGATTCCATGTTGAGCTCTGCACATTTCCTACTGGAAGCGAACCATAATTTATTTCTTATGAATGCAGCATCATTTTTGAATTTCATGGATTTTTTTAATCATTATTGAAGTAGTTCTTTTTGTTGTTGTTGTTGTTGTTGTTCTCACTTTGCTATTTTATGTGGGGAATTTTTTTATTTTATTTTTATTTTTTATTTATTTTTTTTTTTGTAAAGAGTACTGGGTACCTGACCCAGAGCCCTGTGTGTGGTAGGTACCCTACACTGGTGCTTAGTGGTACTAAATGGTACTACCTACTCAGGTCTCTTCTTAGATGTTTTTTGATACAGACTTGCTTTGGAAGATAAGATTGTATGCCTGGCCCTGTGGTCACCCTTCATTTCTTTACATTCTTCTGACTTACCCAAGGATGATCCGGCCATTAGGTGATACCTTTTGGCATCTAAGCAGATGTCAGTCAGCATGACTCACCTTTGCAAGCAGCATCTCCCGTATTCATCTAGAGTTTTGTATCAAGAGGATACATAACAACATAACAACCAGGTGTGTATTTAGTAAACTTTATCTGCCTTTTTTTCTAGACGAGATGGCCAGGAAACTTGTTCATTGCTCTCCGTCACCATCTCTAGCCTCTCCCTGGCTAGGTGAAGATACACCTTTCTGGAGCGGTTGGTGTCCTGAGACAGGGTCTGGCCGGGCTGCCTTAGACTAGCTGTGCAGCTGAGGCTTACCTTGACCTCAGCCTCCTGCCTCCAGGAGTCCTCCTGAGTGCACACCACCAAGCTCAGTGCTACATCTTTGCCATTTTTAAAAGATACACTTTGATTCATTACGTTTTGCTGAAACAGATTAACTTTACCAACATTACATTTGAGCTTTATTGTGTTCTCCTACCTCGTATGCTAATTCTTCTTTTTGAACTACCTATTTTTCTTTCATGAGATATAACAGGATTGTTCCTTTTAAAGTATGCAGTTGTCTAATTTTGGCATATTTCACAACTCTAATCCCAGGACATTGTCACTCTCTGAGGGAGCCCTGTGTTCCACCCTTCCCCCAACCTTGGCAGCCACTAGTCTGTTTAATCTCTGTGAATTTGTCTGTCCTGGATATCTGTATAAAGAGAACCATGCAGTACCTGGGCTTTCATCTCCAGCATCTTTCCCTTAGTATAATGTCTTCAAGGTTCAGCCATGTTTAGGATGCTTCAGTGTTGTATCTTTATTAGTTAATGCTTTATTTTTTAGATGTCTTATACTTTATCAGTTCATCAGTAGTTGGATATATGAGTTATTTCTATTACTTATTGAAAGTAGTGCAATTTTGAATATTCAGGGTAGATTTTTGTGAACATGTGAGTTTATACCTAGCGCTTGATTATTTTAGAGAGGATTAGAGGTAGTGGATTATTGTTAATACATGTCTACTGACAACTTTACTGTGAGAATACTAGTGACTGTTTAGCTGGGTATAAATATATGGGTTTTACAGTAACTGTATCTTCCTAGGGACTGCCCCAGCTCCCAAATAAGGACATGAAAACATTCTATGTATTATAAGCTTTGGACACTAGCTGGGCAGATAATCAGCCATTCTTACCTGGCCTGTATCCTGTCCTGTGGCCTGTAACTTGCCCCTCTTAGTCTTCCCCTGGCACTTGCTTCTTCTTCCATGTCCCACTAGTGACCTCCCTTTGCCTCTGAGACCATCTTAGCCTGGAAGAGGCACCTTAACTCTGCAGCACAGCTATTGGCTGTTCAGCTCTTTATTTGACCAATCAGAAGATGGTAGAGATACAAAATTACTAAGACAAGCTATGCTTTGTAATAATGACAGTACTGGAGTCTGCTCTGCACTCAGCTCTCAGCTGGCACAGAAATCAGCACTTGAAAATAATACAAGGACAAACTTTACGCAGTGCACAAAAAGATTATCTCAGGTTTTGTTAGTCTCCCAGCCAGAGACAGCTTCTGCCTCTCTAGCTTCTGTCACCTGAGGTCTTGTCAGGTTTATGTCTTGGAGTCTGTGATTGTGTCGTTTTGTTGCAGCAGTTCTAAGTAGATATGATCCTTTAATCTGAATGTAAGTGATCTGAGGAGGTTCGTTCCCTGTAGTACATGTCAGTGCCCTGAGGTGTTGAAAAGGTTCCTAATGTCCTTCCCTTGATCCGTAGCAGAGGGAACACTGGCTTCATGAAAGGCAGACTTCTCTCCCTGATTCTTTTCTGAAATTGGTTTTGATTCTCCTGTACATGTTCATTAGAACTCACTAGTGAAACCTGAGAATTTCTTTGTGATTAGTTTTTAGATTGTAGATCTGTCTATTTTGAAGTACATAAGGCTATGCAGGCTTTATTCTTTGAGTCAACTTTGGTCTGAGTTGTATTTTTAAAGGAATTTACTTCATATAGCATAAAAACTTAATCTGTTTAGACAGTCTCCTTGTATTTCCTGGGTTGGTCTTGAACTACTTGGCTTCAATTTTAGATACTGGAGAGGATTTTTTTGGTTTTGTTTTTTTTTTTTTCTCCTAGAATATGTCCTTTAGAAGTTGGGTCTAGTTGTATGTGTTTTTATGGACTTGTATATGGTCTGTTTTTGTGAACTTTATGTTTGGGAAGATGGTAGACTTTTTCATTCCTGGTTGGCCTTCTCCTAGGTAGTGATCAGCAGTGATTTGAGGTTGATGCTGTCATTTCGATCCCTGATGCCTGCTTTTGCTTTTGTCCATATTTTTTATTGTGCAGTGTTAGAATCTCCAACATTAGCTTCTCCCTTTGTTTCTATTTTGCATATTTTGAAGCTACCATTAGATGGATATGTATTTTTAACATTTATATATCATCCTAGACTGACTTTTTAAAATCACTGTAGACTCTTTCTAATAAAACCTTTTGAAGCTAGTTGGGGGTGGGGGGTGCATGCCTTAATCCCAGCACTGTGGGAAGCAAAGGCAGGAAAAACTCTTGAGTTGGAGGCCAGCCTGTTCTACAGTCAGAACTGTTACACAGAGAAACCCTGTCTCGAAAAAACAACCAACCAACCAACCTTTGAAGTTGGCTTCATTTTGCAGTAGCTGTTCTAGCCTTGGTGTTTTGGTTTTGTTGTTGTTGTTGTTTTGTTTTGTTTTTTTTTCCACCTGGGCATTTTTAGTTTGCTTCATTATGTGTATTTAAAGTTCCTCTTTAGAAAATAGATTGTAGATTCTTTTTTGGTGGCGTCTTGCCTTTTAAAGATTCAGTCTGTTTCTTTTGATCAGAATTTGTACCATTTACATTTATTTTTATTTGTAGTTATTTGTATGTTATGGGGAAAATGGGAGATGTGGGGTGAGTGTGAGTACAAGAACTCATACAAGTACAGAGACCAACTGTCAGATGTCCTTGGAGCTAGAATTAAACAGGAAGCTGTGAGCTCCCTGAGGTAGGCACTAGGAATTGCAGTGCCTGCTCTTTGTGACTGGGCCATCTCCCCAGCTTCTCATTTACATTTGAAACTGTTTTACTCTTTGTTCATCCTACTCCCTTTTTACTTCTTGCATGCCTGGCAAGTTTTTCAGTTCACCTAGCCACATTTCCCCGAATACCATTTATAAATAAAATTATTATTAATATGATTACATTTAGATCTTTGATACTTTGCTTTATTAGGAAGAGGATTTTCTTTGCTTTTCTGTATTAATTTTTAATTATCCCATCAGTTCTTTTGTTTTGTAGCTATATTTCTTTGCTTTGGGGGAGGAATAGAATAACTGATACAAGGATTACAGTATGTACTGTAGTTTTTCCATAATCTGCTTAGCATGGGTATGAAACCTGGGGGAAACAGTTTTCACATGCACTAGAATTTTGATGTATTCTGTACCTCCCTTGGTATAATTACAGATTTTGCTCTTCACTAATCTTTTACAGAAATGAAGAGAGAAATTGCTCATTAACATATCCACACAAATGTTCCTTATTTATTCTTGCACATCCAGGTTGCTGTCCTGTGTGATTTCCGTTCAGCCTATGGGACCTAGCACTTTTTATAGCTGGGATCTTCCATTTGGATGTGCCCTTGTTTTACCTTCTTTTTAAAGGGATGGTTTTACTAGAACTGTTAAAATTCTTTGCTGGAAGCCTGGCTGTTTATTTTCTTCTTTAATCATTTGACTATGGCACTTATGCCTGTAATTTCTAGGGAGGGGCTGTTCTTTGTCCTTGTTGCCTTTGGTTTCTTGGTCACAGCATGCATTTCTCTGGCTACCTTCAAAGTGTTCTTTACCTGACTCTGTTCTGTTAAGCTTCCTCTGGTGGGCATTTTGTGTTTGTTTGGGGTTTCCTTAGCTGTTGTGGGTGTTACAACTCCAAGCCTTTTTTCCTTCCTTGTGCACTCCTGGTTTCCCCACTAGAATTCCATTTCCTGTTGTCAGGCAAGACTCATGTCTCAGTTCATCTCTTTGTAGTTTTGTCTGTCTGTTTTGTTTTGTTATTTTATGCTTTTTATTTGGTTCAGTTTACTTGCTTGTTGGTTTGTTTTACTTTTCTTTCAGATGATGGAAGAAAGCCATTCTTGCTAATAAACAGGTATAGTTTTAATAAATATTTTGTCCATGGCTGAGGAGATGGCTCAGTAAGTAAATCACTTGCTCTATAACTGTAAGAACTTTTGTTTGTATTCACCAAAAGACCTGGTGGTCAGCCGAGTGTGGGGGCATAGCATATGCCTTTTTACAGCAGCACTTGCTAGGCAGACATGGGCATCTGCTGACCTCAGGCCAGCCACATAGAGAGACCCTGACTCAGAAATAAGCTGGTGGGGCCTTTCTACTTCCTAGTATTGATGGAACAGGTAGAACAGGCAGGTAAATCCCTTAGAAGACCCCAGGCTGGCCAGCTTGGCTTGGAGAATTTCCAATGAGAAACCTTCCAACAAGATGTGCAAGGTACCTGAGGGCACATCAGAAGTTCTCTGATCACCCTCAAATTTTTTTTTTTAAAAATATTTATTCATTTATTATATATAAGTACACTGTAGCTGTCTTCAGACACACCAGAAGAGGGCATCGGATCTCTTTACAGATGGTTGTGAGCCACCATGTGGTTGCTGGGAATTGAACTCAGGACCTCTGGAAGAACAGTCAGTGCTCTTAACCGCTGAGCCATCTCTCCAGCCCCTCAAATTTAATTAATAAAAAAAATACTTTGGTTAGCTCTATTGATTTTCCTAGTCTGGGTTTTGAGATTGCTTTCTGTTCACTCATTGGCAGCATATTTTTTGTTAGTTTTTAGAACATGTTTTAAAAATTGTTTGAAATATTTATTACTTAGGAATCATTTGGCATCAGATTTTACAGTTTTTGCTTATGTATTGGGTTTACTTGCTGTTTCTCTTTTCTTCTTTTGAAATTTGCACATGTGCCGTAGAGAGTTTCAAGTTCTTACAAGGGTTGCGAGGTAGCAGACGGTGGAGTTACATGCAGGCAAAGGACTGTTCCCCTATACTCAGAAGCTGGTTATTTTCTGCTCTTGTGGTCTTGTGCTTAGCCAGTCCACTCCCATGGGTTTCGTGTGCCTGAAGGCTGGAGGTGGGCTGAAGATCTATCTCAGAGACTCTCCTGCTTTGCCTGCTGTGAGTTCTGCACACCACACACTGGAAGCTTCTGCTGCCCTAGCCATGTCTGCTTGGGAAAGCAGATTTGTGGATTTGGCTGTGTTGGGCTTACATACCTTTCTGGGCCCAACTTCCTTCTTGCAGTGCTGCTTGTGGTCTACCTGGTGCACACAAGGCTGGTTCCTTATTACTCCTTGACCTGCATCAGAATACCCTGCAATTCTAGTTGACTTCCAACTGGTATGCAAAACCAGTTGTCCCAGTGGTCCTCAGCCTGTGAGTCATAACCCGCTAGGGTTGTCATATGACCCTTTCACAGGGTCACCAAAGACCATCAGAAAGCACAGATATTTACATTATGATTCATAACAGTAGCAAAATTACAGTTATGAAGTAGCAACGAAAATAACTTTCTGTTTGGGGGTTACCGCAGTGTGAGCAGCAGTTAAGGTTGGGAACCCCTGTGCCATCAGGGAGCGCTAGTTCCAGTGCCACAACTGCACAGCCACAGCTGTGGGGTCAGGGTAAACCTGAAGCCAGAGAATGCAAACTATTCTACCTATTCCGGTTTTATTTTGCGTAGTCTTTAGATTTTTCTTTTTAGTTCAGTTTTCACACATGATATCTGCGGGTGTCAGAGTAACCTCTTCAGTATTCTGCTGTTAGAAAAAGTGTATTGTTCAGTTTCTCTGTAAATAGCAGGGTAGTTTGTCTCATGAACATGGCTTCCTGCTGAGCTGTCATTGCCTTTGTGGTCATTCTGTTCACGTTTACATCGAGATGATTTTGTATTAGACTCAACTGTCGGTCCCTTTCTTCTCAAACTCATTTGAAATTCATCTTCTTGTGTTTCTCCAAGGGAGGAGTCATCAGGGGTTTCTGGAGCTACAGCTCTAGAGCGCCCTCTCCTGTCCTCGGCAGCCACTGGAAAAGGTGCCCTGGTGTTGTTGAGCCAGGGTCTGTCATTCTCCCCGTCCCCTTCATTTGGGAGGTCCCTGTTCTTGTTCTTTCTGTCCTGGCTGCTTGCTGTCCCCAGCAGTGTTTCAGTGGTGGCAAATTCTCCAAGAGCCCATAAGCCTTAGGCCACCACGGCCACTCAGGTACAGGCGGGTATCAGTACACAGACACCCCTAAAGGTCTGCTGTGCTGATGCTGGCTCCGTCTGCCGTGCAGTTACATCCACCATGAGGTACTTCTGTCCCCTCTTCTGCCTGCACAGGTCTGAGGCAGCGTGCCCTAGCTTTTACTAGTTTGTCCCTGCATCTGGGGCTTGTGGGTCACATTTGGCTGGTGTCTGAGGATTTTTTTCTTCTGTTAAGAAGAGCAGGGAGATGAAAGCTGCCTTCGTCCTCATCCGTTCTTTGCCTCCTGGAGGTGAAGCAGGTTGGATCCTGCTTTGAAGGTTGGGACGAAGGCAAAATGGGTTGGGGTGTCTACCGAGAAGTAGACTTGATTCATGTCCATTGCCCACTTGCCCTTTGACCTGGGCCCTTTCCTGCCTGAAGAGACTTTGATCTGACCTCCCATCTCACCACACAATCCTGTGTCCCAACTCTACATCACAGGCACCAGTGGATTTGGGGGAATAACTGCCTTGAGTTTTAAAAACTTTTATCTTTATATTTCTGAAAATAATCCTTCCTGCCAGTTGAGAAATGATGGTTGATTTACGGTATTGAAAAAGCCTGCCAGCCAGCTAGCCTGCCTGCCTGCCTGCCTTCCTTCCTTCCTCCTTCCCCATCCCCTGTCTTTTGAGAGGGAATATGTAGCCCTGGCTGTCTTGGAATTCATACTGGACCAGGCTGGCCTCAAACATCCACCTGCCTATGCCTCCCAAGTGCTGGGAATAAAAGTGTTTGCCACTGCAGCCGCCACCACCCAGCTTAAGAGCTAGCTTCCTTCCTTCCTTCCTTCCTTCCTTCCTTCCTTCCTTCCTTCCTTCTTCCTATTTTGAAATCTTCATTTATTTTAGGTATATGAGAACACTGTAGCTGTCTTCAGACATACCAGAAGAGGGCATAGGATCCCATTTCAGATGCTTGTGAGTCACCATGTGGTTGCTGGGATTTGATCTCAGGATGTCTGGAAGAGCAGTCAGTGCTCTCAACAACTGAGCCATCTCTCCAGCCCTTGAGAGGTTGGTTTGTTTGTTTGTTTGTTTAAGAAGGGCTGGCTCATTTATGTAACCCTAACTAGCCTGGAACTTGTTATAATCAAACTATAAACCAGATTGGCCTCAAGCTCAGAGAAATCCACCTGCCTCTGCTTCCTGAGTGCTGGGATTAAAGGCATGCACCACCACACCTGGCTTTGGAAGGTATTTTATTTAACTGTGGGTATACTTATTGTTCTAGAACCGATGCCTTATTTACCATGTTGGAGAAAATGAAAACTTTAGGAAGTTGTTCCTCCCATCCCCCACCTCCACCCCAGGACTTAGTTCTCTCAAGGCTCAGTCACTCCCTTTGCTATTTTAATCTTGGATTTGAAGTGCCGTTGTGCTCTGTGTATACGCTTAAGTTTGCTACCTGCTTCTTAGGACACCAGTGCAAAGCCATTTGTTTTACTAGAATTGGGCTCGTAAGTCACTTAAGTGTACATGGTAGACTGTAGGTAGAGAAAAGGTGCAACCCCTGTGTTACCAGACTTCCAAAGTTCAGGTTCTGCCCACACTGCAGACTAGAGGGAGAGCTGCCCTCAGCAGCAACGCTGGTTAACACTACCCTCCAGCTCTGCACAGCCAAGGGGTCTGAGACCCAGAGAAAGAGAATGGAACGACCAGACATGGCCACACACAGGACTAACCTCAAATACCCTGGGGAGGTAGGTGTTAAGCAGGGCCGAAGAGGGTCTACAGCTGTCTAAAAACATTCCAGATCTCACTCATCCCCACTTGTCCCACCCTCCATGACCCTGGTGACTGTCCTGTCCTCTCTAGTCCCAAATGCTATAAACAATAAAGTAACCTTCCCTGGGTTTCTAGACAGACACAGTTTTTCAGACTTGACTATTCTACAAACTGATGATTATAGTGTGTGTGTGTGTGTGTGTGTGTGTGTGTGTGTGTGTGTGTGTGTGTTCGTTCGTTCGTTCATGTGTCCGTGTCCCCATGTCTGTTCCTGTATAGTCTGCCCCATAACTGGTGGTAGATAATCTGCCTGAGGAGTAGTGTAAGCTCATGGCTTAAATGAAAACACAAAATTGGCCCATTTAACACTGGTGTCTGTCCCATTTCTGTATGTCTGTCTGTGCATCCAAGGTTATGTTTGTTTCAAATATTGAAAAATATAGAGCCAATAGTTAACAATGAATTTTGTTACATAAAGGTTTGAGTCAAAATTCAAATCCCTCCCCCAAAAGAGAACTAGACATTATATCTGAATAATAATATATTTGAACTGCTATGGTCTTAAGCACATTAAAAATGTACTAACCAGTAATTAGTTTTTTCTCTGCTAAATGTAAAAAAAATGCTTTATTTTTAGAAACTTTAAAAAGCAAACCCAAGTAATGTTAATCTTTTTAGTATGAATTTATTACATTACACTTCATCTCATGTGCATGTGTGTACCGAGGCAGGAGGATCACATATAAGGCCAGTTTAGGCTACATGGCAGAAGGACACAGAGCCTGAGAGGCATGTGCTATCTAGAACAGTGGTTCTTAACCTGTGAGTCATGACCCGTGGTGCGGGGACTGAACACCCTTTCATAGGGGTCACTGAGACCGCCAGAAAACACAGATGTTTACATTATGACAGTTACAAAGTAGGAACAAAATCATGTCATAGTAGGGGATGACTAAAGGCGAGTTGTATTAAGGGTCACAGTGTTAGGAAGAGTGAGAGCCGCTGCTGCTCTAGAGGAGGCCGGCCTATGATGACCTCAGGGAAGGAGGCCCTCCCACAGAATCTGCTGTGCACTGAACATTGTCGGCTCCAGCCTGCATCGCTCGCTGAGGCATCCCTAGCAAACCCCTGTGGAAGGCCAGTTCTTTCTTAAAATACAGTAGACCTGAAGTTAGGGACAGTCTACAAAATAAGTGGAAAACAGTTTTCTAAAATGCATGCAGAGGTCATGATAAAGACAGGACCTGCCCCAGATAGAGAGCAGGAAGAAACGGAAGGAACGCAGGACAGATTGTGCAGCAGAAAGGCACATTACAGGGGAAATGGTGAAATTTGAGTAAAATCCACACAATGTGTTCCAGTGAAGATTCAGGTTTGAGTGACTGCTCTGTCTGTCGTGGGCAATGGTAAAATCCAGAAAGTTGGGTGGTGACTCAGTGTTTGAGAATGCTACCATTTTTTGCAACTTTCTTGTCAACTTAAAATGACTTATCTCCCAATTTTTTAAATAACGAAGTCTATCAAAATTTAAAAATAAAATTATTTAAGTATTAAATTTAAAAATGAAATTACTTCAAAATGAAAAGCTTATGTTTTAATTTTACATATGTGAGTGTTTAACCTGCATCGTGTGTGTATATATCACATGAGAGCCTGGTGTGCACAAAGGCCAGAAGAGGGTGTTAGAACTAAATTATGGACATTTGTGAGCTGCCCGGCATGGGACTGGAACTCGAAACCACATTTTCTTCAAGAAAAAACTATTTTTAACCTCTCTCTTGCCCATGAAAAGTGGGGTGTTTGTTTGCCTGCTTTGGTTTTTGTTTTTTAAATGTTGAGATTTAAATGTTAAAATATTTTGATAGGAAAAGCAAAAATCTCTCTGTCTCTTTGTGTGTGTGTGTGTGTGTGTGTGTGGGTGGGTGGGTGGGTGGGTGGGTGTAACACAGTGTTACGCCCAAATATATTGACTTTTTCTCCATTCCATAGTTTTCTCCAATCCCATGATATTTCTGCTTTGACAGCTCCTTGGTCCTAGAATTAGGTCTACAGAGGCAGCTGAAAGGACACTGCAAGGAAATGCCCTTTTCGCTTTCCTTCGCTGTGTGGTGGTCCAGGGGAGAGCCAGCATGTTTGTGTGCACAGCCCGTTTGTCTCCACACAGCACATCTTAGTTCCCTCCTTAAAGGCTTTGGGCAGGCTGCTCTCCTCCAGCTTCCTTTCCCTCTTCACTAGTCTCCTGCTACTGCTACCTCTGGAGACAGACGGATCTATACAATGTAAATGCATAAAATACATCTTATCTATTTATAATTTAATGCAATTTAAATAAAACACATACATAGGATATACATACAATACTTGTCCATAATGATAGTTAATTTTGCCTGTTAACTTGGCTGTGTCAAGGGATGCCCAGACATCTGGAAAGGATATTTGTGAGTGCATCTTTGAAATTGTCTGTCCCAGAAAGAGATTAGCAGTAGAATGTGTAGGCACTGGGCAAGATCGTTCTCACAGATGTGGGCAACATTGTTCTGTTGAGGGTCCATTTAGTGCAGAGGGCATAGAAGGGTGAATTGCTCGAATAAGTGGGAACATAGGAGACAGTGAATCCCAGAGCCACCAGCATAGAACCTTGGCCTCTTTAAGGTATCACATGATGTTTCTCCTGAAACTTTGGATAGTAACTTTACCGCTCCATTGGCAGATTTTGCCTGTAGTAATTAGTTCTGTTGATTATATATTCTCTTTGTTTCTTCTACATTTGTTAGATGGAGTTCTGACTCTTCTCTGTATGTGCTTGCCAGTCTATCCATCCATCCATCCATCCATCCATCCATCCATCCATCCATCCATCCATCCACCCACCTACCCACCCCTATGTGTATATCAATGTAAATTATTTGAATTATCTGTATAACAACTTAGTATTCTTCTGTTATTCAGTTCCAGTTTTGGTGTTTGCCTCCTCACCCACCCAACCCTGCCCCCACCTCTATTTTCAGCCTCTCAGAGCTCAGGGCTCATCTTGGACTGACTAAAGCCGTACTCGTACAGCTAACAATTTTCTGGAGGCCCCTGTTCCCTTTTATTGGAGATAGATATTTAGAACTCCAGTTCAGGGAAGCAGGGAGTGCGGGATGCTACTGAGGTGCGCATGCGCACGCCCACCCAGGCGCACGGACGGGCAGGCAGGCGGATGGGTGCGTGTGCACCTGCATACAGACATTTTGATTGGGTCCTTCTCATGCACCCCAACTTGGTTGGGTGTCTTTCTGTCAGTGGAGTGCCTGGTTAGCCACACTGCGTTTTCTCATTCGCTCAGTTCTTGTTCGAGTTTGTCAACCCATATTCTTACGAGGAACAACCTTATTAACTAGATCAAGTTTTATTGAATGCTAGTCCGTGGGCCAAATCCAGTCTGCTGTCTGGTATTGTAGACGCTTATTTGGAGTAGAGCCCGCCCATCTGTGTTTGTCTTTACTACAGTGATCAATCAAGTCCTTTCAGAGAGTGGATGGTCTGTAAAGCTGAGAATGTTTGCTCTCTCACAGAGTGAGCTTGCTAACAGTTGAATTCCTCTGAGAATAGATTTTTATATGAAATTCTGTCTTTGGCTTTACTGAATGAAGATGTTTTCCAGTTTAGTCTTCTGCTTCCTTCAGTGTGGTGGTTTTACTCATTTGTACAATTGGGCACACTCCCTTTTCCTTATATTTACATTGTAGAGGGTCCCACAGTTGATTGGATGAGATCTTTTGGATCAGTGGTGGAGCCATATAAAAAGGCTGGATTCCATGCCCCTTGCTCTCGCCCTTTCTCCTGTCATTCTGACAAGGTCTCCACTTTGTCCACCTATTGCTGTCATCCCCCGTGGGTGGCCAGCCTTCTTGTATGTCTTGTACGGATCAGCACATACATATGTGTGTATCTGGTTGGTATTGCCGTGGTGAGCAGCGGATTGTAGACTGGACCCTCTTGTCAGTCTGTCTTGGCAGTCACTCTCCGGTCATTCAGCTTCCCTCTTAAACACAGCATTTAGGAAGTCTGTCATGTTCCCTGGTTACGAACTGAGCTGCAGTGAAAAACTGTGTGTGTGTGTGTGTGTGTGTGTGTGTGTGTGTGTGTGTGTGTGTGTGTGCGCGCCATCTTATACAGTTGGGGGCATGTCTCCAGGATTCATTCCTAAGCTGGGGGAAATAGAAACGCCAAGTGTAAGTTGTATGTTGTTGGATGTGTCTCCAGAGGGGTGGGCCGCCGGAGTTCAGCTTGTCACCAGGTGTCGTGGGCCTGATTCCATAGTCCTTGTAACACCTCACCCCAGTTTTTCTTCCGTGACCTCACCTTGCCATTTTTTGACAGTGTTTTCACGTTGGGTATTTTATACTTTTGGTTATTACTTCTTTTGGATATGAATTGCTTGCTTCACATTTTATATTTTCCCCATTTATTACCAGCTCTTAACATTCTTCAACTTTTTAAGAGTTCTTCGTATGGTCAGACGCATCTTGATTTTCCTTGCACATATTTTCCCATGATGACTTTTTAAAGTGTTCTTTGAGGTAGGGTCTCATGGTAGCCAGGCTGGCCTTCAGCTCACCGGGTAGCAGCAGCTCACCAGCCTCTGCCTCATCCTCATCCTCATCCTCCTGCCTCTACCTCCTGAATGCAGCGGTCACACGTTACTCCTGATTCCTCGTGGGGACTCTGAATTTGATTATGATATGTGTCCACGGGAGTGACCCAAGCTATGTTTCTGTAACTGTGGTCTGCTTACACACTCTTCCCGCTGTGTGCATGGCCTTCCGTCCCCCACTGAGCAGGACTCAGCTCTAAAGGCAGTTCCCAAGTGATTCCCCAACTAGACAAAAGCAAGTGCCTCTAGCTAACTTCTTAGAAGGTGCTGCTTTTCAAAGTCGTTGGCTATGCATGGCTCTGTGATCACATGGCCTGTACCATGAAGCAACGAGTTTCAGATTTAGTCAGTTCCCATGTCTGAATGTAGTGATGAACGATTTGGACCTGAGACTTGGGTTTCACTCCACCCAGCATACAATAAAGCCTAAATCCCAGTGCTAACTTGAGTGGTATCCTAGTTCATGTGGGCATCAGCTGGGTGGGTTATACATAGCAGAAATTTATTGCTTCATAGAACTAGGGGCTAGAATTCTAAGTTCTGGGCTCCAGCAGGCTTGGTGATTCATAGACTGTGTTCTCAAATGTGGAAGGGGCTAGGCAGTTCTCAGAGGTCTCCACGATGATGGCAGGAAGCCTTTCACAGAGGTGGAACTTCCTGACCTGATTACCTTTTAAAGGCCTCACCTTCTAATGCTATCATATTTCATATTCAGGGCTAAGTCTCATTGTGGTATTTTGGTATTTTCACCACAGTCAGCGGCCATTCCCGTCCATTCACTTGCTGCTGGAGACTCTTTGTTCCTAGGGAACTGAGGAGAGCAAGTGCTTGCCCTTTATGGCTGCTCACCCATAGAGAGACCAGCACAGTGGGAGCTGTAATGATTCAGGTTTAGGCGCCCTCACTCAAGGCTGACCCTGGAGACTTAGGGATGTTTCTGCAAGCTCATGGACCCTGAGATCCTCTTGTAGATGGAGTGTTTTGAAAGCGTGAATAGGATTTAACAGGCTATGCAAAAATGTGCCTATGTTAAGTTATGCAGTACATTGCTTTTTCCTTGCTGTGATCAGCTTATGATGATCAAATCCATGGCAAGCAATGAAATAAAGGAAGGGCTTATTTGGGCTCACATTTCAAAGGGCAGGGGCCATTGAGTCCATGGTGGAGAAAGCATGGCAGGACAACACCTGGAATTGAGAGCTGAGTGCTGGTGCTCAACTCACACACACATGCTTCTCATTCCTTCGGATTCATTTTATTTTGTTTTCTATGTGTGTTGGGTGTTTATATGGTTGTGTGCACACATGCATGCAGATACCCACAGCGCCCAGGAGAGGGTGTCATCTGGAGTTGGAATTCCAGCTGTGGGCCACCTGATTTGGGTGTTGGGACCTGAGCTCTGGTCCTTGGGAAGAACAGCAGGTGCTCTTAATCACTGAGCTCTTTCTGCAGCCTCTGTTCTCTCCTTTTTATTTAGCCCTGGACCCCAGCCCACATTCAGGGAGGGTCTTTCCTCTTCAGTGAAGCCTTTCTGGAGACCCCCTCATAGATAAGGTCTGGGCTGTTCCTTGGTGTTTTCTAAGTCCCATCAAATGACAGTCAGACGAACTGTTAGACATTCTGCTATGACGGGAATAACAGGTAAAACAGGAGCAAAAGCTTGGTGGGAACAATCGATTTGAATGAAAATAGAGCATTTGACTTATTGATGGTTTGTTGTTCTTGTTGTTTTAAGTACTTATACAGTGGTAGGTCTTGGTTCATTACCATAAACATGGGTTGAGTCCCCTTTTCACCGGTCTCTTCTAGTCCTGTGGCAGATTCTTGCTTGAGGAGCAAGCAGTGCTGGCCAGCATTCATTGACCTGACCCTCTGTCTCTTCTGACTACTATGACAATCTTAGACTTAAGTAACTATACTCTCAAGTTTTCTGGTTTTTAAAAGACCAGCTTTTAATTATACAAGCATTCAATTACATTATTCTTGGAAAATAAAACGTAAATGAGCCTGACACTTCTTGGCGCTTGCCTGTGACCTCATGCTCCTTCCAGACAGCTCCCCACTTGAGTCGCTGTTTGTCTCCTGTGGAATTTTCAAGCAAACTTCCTGTGGAGTATCATTTCCCACTGCAGTTTAATTGCCACTCGATTTTGTCTCATCTAATTTATTAAGTTCAATGTTTGTTTCAGTTTTGCAGTAAGCGGTTCCTTCTTCAGAAATCATTTCAACGTCACTAGAGCATGTGTGCTGTGTGGGGTGACCCATGGAGGTGGCAAGATGCCGTACAGTCTCGGGTGTCCCCCAGACCTATTGAATCAGAATGTGTGTGTTAGCAAGAGTTGTGCTAACATGCTTGGAAGGCACGTTATTCATACATAGAAAGTGCTCAGTTGGTCAAGGGCGAGAGCCTGTGCTCCATCCAGAGAAGCCACATTGAAAGGGCAAGTTGGGGAAGCAAAGTAGGACGTGGTGCATGCCTGTAATTCTGTTGCTGGTGGTCCCTGGGGTTCAGTGTCAGACAGCTTAGCCTGCTGAGTTCAAGGCCACTGAGAGACCTTATCTGCAAAAGAGGGAACGTGACAGACTCCTGAGAACTGTTAGAAAGAACCATACTTTGGTATTGAAGAAACAACAAAGTATCCTAGTAAAAGAATTCTTTTTATAAAAAGTGTCCCGAAACCCAAACTAGTCTAGCAGCACACCAGGGCCAACATGTCTTCCTTTTTTACTGCTGATGTAGTAGGTGATGGCTTTGTCTCTTTCCGTTGGTAGGAGCTCTGATTCACATTGTGATGGGATTGGTTAATTGGGGAAGAGGAATGTTCAAGAACTGAGTCCTTGCAGGGGGGGTGGTAGGTGTTTAACAACCAACAGCCAAGGTTTTGGCCACAACATACTTGAATGTGACCATGTATGTGCACACATGCACTCGCATACACACGCAGTCATATAGTGCAGCTTTCCCCATCAACCAGTTGTTCTTCATGTTGCCGTAGGTAGACCGGGCTGATCCCTCTCCTTATTGTTCCCTAACTGTCCTTTAATGGCATTTCTCCTCCCCACCCCCCTCCCCTTCCCCTTCCTCCCATCTCTCCCTCTTATTTTTCTTTTTCCTCTCAGAGGTCCAGTGTGGCAGTAAACTGAAAGTACCAGGAGGTGGTTGGATGGAAGGGTGTGTGTTAAAGGGCCTGCCAATTACCTGCCCAACTGTGGGATCACTCTGAGTGTTGTTTGTTTTCTGTGGTTATGGTTGTATGTTCCTTATTGTGTATAACATGGGCTTAATTACTGCGACTTTGTAAGTTTTCATCTCAAACTGGCGAGCTCTCCCCCTGCTATTATAAAAGTTCTTTTGGCTTTTCAGGAAACTTTGTGTTCTCACATAGCGATGCTGAGTCCACTCTGCTGGGTTCTGTGGGACCTTCTGGGGTTTCCATGGTAGGAAATTGCATTGAATTTCTGCATCATTTTGAGTGAACAGTCTTGTTTGACTACTGAGCCTCCTCATGCTCAAACACGGATGCTGTTTCTCTGAACTTGTTTTGTGGCTAGGTACATGTACATATATTTACATGTGTATATGTTGTGTTGGACTTGAATGTACTTTCTGTTCGCGCCTTCTTCCTTGGAATTTTTTTTTTTTTTTCCGGAGCTGGGGACCGAACCCAGGGCCTTGTGCTCCCTAGGCAAGCGCTCTACCACTGAGCCAAATCCCCAACCGCTTCTTCCTTGGAATTTTATACCCATTGCATTTTGTTGTCTGCTAGGCTGGGGATTTCCAGGAGGGGCTGTTCAGATAGGCTTGGCAGATGACGTTGCAGATTTCATTGTAGATACTGGGAGTGTGTTTCACCCTTGAGTGAGCCTCTTACACGTGTCTGGAAGACACTCTTATGTCCACACTTGTCGGTGAGGAGGTTGTTGCTGCCTTTGAGGGTAGCTCCTTGCTTGCTATTAGGTGGCCATAGATTTCCTAGAACTGCATCTCGGGTGCCTGGGATGCTTTGTACACTGAGGCACCTCTGATTTTTGTTGGCCACCAAAAGATTCAGTTTGCTACACTGAAGTTGGTTTGGGAAGGTGGTTGTGTGAGGTATTTCTGCACTGTTCTGGTTTGCTTCATTGGTGGTTATTACTATCTTGCTGCTTGGCTTTCTGTTTTGGGAAAATTTGCCCAGAGTTTCTTTCTCAGACTCAGAGTAAACAGATTTGTTGACATATTTTGTGTTTCGAGTAAAACTGTACATTCCAGTTATTTTTAACTTCTACATGCTAGCAAACTATAGAGAATAAAATGTGTCCTAAAAATATTGGACTGACTTTTATGGAACATTTTATAAACAATTGCTTTTATCTTTAGTTGATTTTTAAAAAGACTTATTTTATTTTCATGTGTATAAGTGCTTGCCTGCATGTATGGATGTGCACTGAGTGTGTACCTGGTACCCTTGAAGGTCAGAAAAGGGCATTGTATTCCCCAAGACTGGAGTTATGGGTGGATCTGAGTCACCATGTGGATGCTAGGAACTGAACCAAGCCCCAGTGTTCTGCAAGAACACAAAGTGCTTTAACCACTGAGCTATCTCTCCAGCACTGACTTGTAAGCCAGTGACTTGCACTTTTTATAGCAGTGGTTCTTGGCCTTCCTAATGTTGTAAAGGTATTTTAATACAGTTCCTCGTGTCATGGTGATTCCCCCATTATAAAATTATCTCATTGCTACTTTATAACTAATTTTGCTACTGTTCTGGATTGGCATGTAAAATATCTGTGCTTTATGATGGTTTTAGGCAAACTTTGTTAACCAAAGCTAGGACTAGAGGTAGCTCTGGTAGATGTGCCAGTTGCCATTCCTGTCAGCTTGAAAAGGAGCTCATGCAGAATCATAGGCAGGATCCTAGGTAATGGTGTTTTCTCCTAATGCAGGTAGAGTGACGGTAGAAATATGGTGAATATTCCCTTGGTGGCATCTCTTGAATCACAATGTCTGTTTCATTTCTGCATTGACTTGGAGTTTGCTTTTTCATCACCCCAAAGTTGTGTGGTATTCATGCAAGTGTACGTACATGCATGAATATGTGCATATGTGCATGTGGACTGCATACCGGCCTAGAATGGGGATGCAGACTATACCCCTCTCTCCTTTCTGTGTTGTTTATGGTGGTCGATCCTCAGGACGCACAGGTAAAAGGATCATCTGGAAAAGCAGCTAACCATGGAGAGATCTGGCGTGTCCCTCTGGTAGGGGACAGGCAGGCCACGTATTCTCAGCAGCTGTAGTGGGTCTTTGTAGCATTTCTGTGTGACTCGAAAGTGATTGCTGAAAAGATCGATACATCCTATTTTCTCCTGTAGGGCCAAAAAAGATGTCAGTTTCCTAAAACATAAGGTTTTACCAAGAGGTGGCTCTAATCCTGAGTGTCCTGTTCTAACCTCAGCATTTCAGTGCTGTTTGTGCGAGCTGTTTATCAGGCTCAGTTAGTAGCCAACTAAACCAGAATATGCCATGAGATCCCCAGTGAATTCTGTTCTTTCTGCAGCATCAAGTTCTTCAGAATATTAGTACACCTTTTCCTGGTGTCTTCAGTAAATAAATGACCTTACATTCAGCACACTGGACACTCCCTTGTGCAGTGTTCTGTCTTCTGTCTGCCCAGATGAAGTTGAGGTCAAGGAGAAGCTTCAGTGCTGTCTTCTGCAGCTTTTGCATGCCTGAACTTCTGACAGGCGGGAGCAGCAGTTGGCACCCTCTAGTGGTCTGGTTTTAAATATCAACCCATAAGGTCCTGTCTATGACTCCTCATTACCGCTGTGACCACTGCCTGTCAGAGCAGCCCCACCTCTTATTACTGTCAAGCCACGGGGTTTCCGCATCTCTGCCATCTGTCAAATGTCCCCTAGTTCCCTCTCTTTGGGGTGTCACTACTCGCCCCAGCTCTTTGTTTTCCATAGCTGGGTGTTCCACTGTAGCTGTCCGTCCATTGCTCGGCTCTTCTCCACCTCTTCAGAGTAAGAAGAAAGCAGGAGGATGGATGCCCCCCTTTGACTCGGGGAGAAGTAGTTCAAGAATCAGCACCAAGGCTGGTACTGGCCACTGGAAATAGTTGTGGCTGGAGCTGCGCTTTGAGAAGTTAGAGCGAACCGCTGCAGTCTTCCTGCAGCTTCCCCAAGGTACCGTATAGATAATTTAAATAGAAGGTACTGCTTAACAGACAGTCCTGCGCTCAAGGGAACCAGAGCACCGTGAATCACAGCTGTCAATTAGAGAGTCCACTTGTCCCGCCCACTGGCATGTTTTGCTTCTATACACACAGGGAAATAAGGGTCACAGGGAGTGCTTACTGTAAGAGTTTATTAATATTAGCACTGATTTTTTTAAACAATTTAACAGTATGTAACACCAGCCACTTCTTGAGTGGAAAATGTGTCTCCATCTGTTTCGGTTCTTCATAAGAAGATACATGACAGACACGGACTCAAGGAGCTGTGTGAGGGGAGACGAGGCAGTGTGCTGGGTGAGTGCATTGGGGTGTGGTTGAATGAGGCCTGCAGGTGCTTCACACATCCTGCAACCCTGAAAACATCGTAGGTGGAGAGATACAGCGCTGTGCCCACAACGGACTGAATGCTGCGGTAACAAGGTTTCTGAAGTCCAGCAAATCCAAGGCTTTGCCCCACATGCACAGTGAAACCAGAGAAATCTGAACGTTCCTAATCTTAACACCATTCTTGGCACACTCATTCTTTCTTGGGTGTTAATAGCAGCGGCAGGGGTCAGCTTTTTTTTTTTTTTTTTTCTGTCTCTCTTGTATATTCTGATCTTGAACTAAATAATATTGCTCTTAATGATGTAAGGTGGAATCCCATCTCACCACTCTTAATCTCTCTCTCACCTCTTCACCCTAGTGGCTGCCAAACTCCTGGTCTGAGCAGCAGCTGAGAGGTATGAAATGTAAACCAGGGGGGCAGTGATTGCCATCACTGTATGGGAATTCTTTGAAGTACCCCCACTTTCCACATAGTGAATTTACACTGCCCACCGCAAAGTCACAGTCATCCCGTGGTCTGACTTACTTCCGATTGAGCCACATTTCAGTTGTTACGACATCTTGTTGGTCACCTGTATTGATTACTTCTCCGTTGCTGTGATGAAATACCATGACCAAAAGCAATTTAGGAAGGACATTTATTTTGGCTTATAGCTCCAGATGGAGAATCTGGTTTAGTTACTTTTCTGTTGCTGAGAGATAAAACACTATGACCAAGGCAGCCTGTAGAAGAACGCATGTAATGGGGCTGATGGGTTTAAAGGGTTAGAGCCCATGATGACAAACAGTAGAGAGCGCACATCTTCATCTACAAGCAAGAAGCCCAGAGCACACCGGGAATGGTACGAGTCTTTCGAAACTTCATAGTCCGTTCCCAGTGACACGCCCTCTAGTAAGGCCAGGCCTCCTCATCCTTCCAGAACAGTGTGTGTGTAAGTCTCCCATCTTGTTTCCATATCCTCCCCAAACAGTGCTGCCAACTGGGGATCGAAGGCTTTAACATAAAAGCCTACGCTGGACACTTTCATTCAAACTACACCACCACCTTCATTGTTTCCTTATTTGAAAAATAAATCAACTTTTATCACTCAACAGAAATAAATGTCTACAATGCATGAAGAGGCAAGGCTCATTTCAGTGAAATATAAGTAGCATTTATTGATTTATAACTAACTTACGTTAGTTAACACACTACAAAAGGTGACCAGCTTTTTCTTTTTCTTTTTAGTTTAGTTACCAAGAAATTTAATACTTAAGTTCACTTTAGTTTTGAGGAGTCCGGAATCACAGGGTTAATATTAGACTGCAGTCTTTCTGTCAGGGCAGTCATGCTATGCTCTATGGCCTTCGGCTCCATCAAGGACCATGAGGAGGTGACAAAAGCCGCCAGCCATAGGAGAGCCAGTGCCAGGAGTTCCTCGCCAAGCACATCAAGTTCCTGGGGGTCATGATCTGGAAGGTACTCTGGAGCTTGTTCCCAAGGTGTCCAGGGGCAAGCGTGCACTCAAGCTCTTCAGGAAGACAGTGGGTGGTAAGCACATCCGTGCCAAGAGGAAGCAGGAGGAGCTGAGGAACATGCTGGAAGTCATGAGGAAGGCAGCAGCCAAGAATGGCTAATGCCCCTTCCTCCAGTACTGTGCAGCACAGGGGAAAAAAGCCCAACAACCACCAAAATCAGACTGAGCATGAGTGATCTGTCCTCTAGCCTAGTGGCTCTTAACCTTCTAGTACTGAAGCCATTTAATGTAGCTCTTCATGTTGCGTAACCCCCACCCATAGAATTATTTCATTGCTGCTTTGTAGCTGTGATTTTGCCACTGTTACAAATCATTATCTGGTTATCTGTTATGCAAATCCCCACACCCCCGGGAATCACGACACAGGTTGAGAACCTGGGTTAGATTCTTACTGCTGCCATTCAGCGTGGAAAATGAACCATTGCTATCTATCTCTTAAGATGTTCTTACAGTTGGCAAAATGTTTCCTAAGTTATGCAGACAAGAGAGCTTGCCCCCACATACTGTTATCAAGGTGTGTATGTGGGTATAACCCCAGAGTTCTGCCTGTGCTTACAAGGGGGTTTATCATGCACCTGAGGTCATCCCACTTTGAACAAACACCACCGGAGAGTGCGGTGATTATTGAAGCCCATCTAGACGTGGGTATTCTGTCCGTCCTGCTTTGTAAGCAGGGATTAGATTCTGTAAGTACACACCAGTACTCATATTTGCTAGACTATTAAAATCAGGATATCCTTTTGCATAAATAGAAATGCCTGTCCTTAAATGAATCAAAACCACAATGAGATACCACTTTACACTGATTGTGACAACTATAATATATAATTTATATTATAAAAGTATATTAGATTATATATTATAAAAACAAAATACATGCTGATGAGTGTTGCTAACGTGAATGCAAAACGGCATCCACTTAATAAAACTTTGTAGTTCCGTACAAATTCCTGTCATATGACCCAACAATGATCAACCCAATGGCATGCAAGATTATTAAAAACATGTATTTGTATGTCAGTGGTCACAGTAGTACTCGTAATAGACAAAACACAAAAATAACCAAGTCCATTACAGTAAACAGATCACATATGTACACAGCAGAATAATGTTCAGAATTAGATTCTAATACATACAGCACAGATGAAGCTTGAAACCTTGGTGCAGAGTGGAGAAAGGTGGACAGTGAACAAACACTGTATACATAATCCCAGTGGCATCAACCACCCAGCATAAGCAAATCCACCAAACATAACATTTGCTAGAAGAAGAGCGTGGGGGATTGCTACATGACAGCCTCAAAGCTTCTGTTTGGAATTGTAGTGAAGTTTAAGAGATTGTGAATTTACGCTGTGATAATCAGTATCACGGAATTGTAGGCTTAAAATGTTCAATTGGCATAATATTTTCTATTACATATATTTTACCAACAGAAGCAGAGACATGTGACTACATGGCACATGACCAATCAAAACTCCAAAACAGCTAATTAGCTTGAGCATCCATACCTTCTAATCAGGGACAAGCTGGTAGGAAAAACAGTTACTTATGTTGACCCCCACCACAGAAGGATATCCTGGTTTTAATAGTTATTGCATTGAGTTTGTGTATTTCAATAGTATTTATGGCCAGTTGAGAGAATACTGACTTGTGTATGTTAATGGAGTGTCCTATAACTTCACTGAATTCATTGGCCCTAATAGCTTTCCCGTGAATTATTTAGAATCTTGTATGTATAAAATCCTATCATGTGAATAAATAGTCATAGCTTTACTTCCTTTGTAATTTGAATTCCTTTTATTTATTTTTCTTACCTAATTGCTTTGCCTGTAACTCCCAGTAGTACAGTGTTGATCAGTGTGTTGAAAGCAGACAATCTTGAAAACTTCAGTTCCTGAAATTAAAATGTTAGGTATAGACATTCCACAAACCTGTTGATGTTGAGTTCCTTCTTGTTTGTTTCGATGAGTAGTAGTAATTTTTTTGTTTTGTTTTGTTTTGTTTTGTTTTGTTTTGTTTTGTTTGGATTAATATTGCATTATATCAGTGTCTTTTGGAGTGGGAGGAAGATTAAGATGGGGTCTTACTATGTAGCCTTTTCTAGTGTATACCTTCCTACCTAGACCAGGCTGGCCTTGAGACAGGGTTTGGGGTACCTTGGAACTCTCCATATAGATCAAGTATGCTTCAAACTCCAGGAGAGCCACTGGCCTCTCCCTTCTCTCTCTGCCTCTACTATCTCCTTATACTGAAATTAAAGGGGTGGGCAACCACACCTGACACTATCAGTGACTTTCCAGCATTGATTGATGTGATCCTGATTTCTCTCTTCATTCCCTCAGTCCATTGATTGTATGTAATATGTTCTTTGTCCTCCACCCCTCAGCCCCCCGCCCCAACCCCTGTAGGGCTTCTCTATGTAGTCCTGGCTGTCCTGTAGCTCACCTTGTGGACGAGGATGGCCTCAAACTCAGATCCACCTGCCTCTGCCTCCCTAGTGCTGGGATAAAAGGTCTGTGCCACCACTGCCTGGTTCAATTTTAAGCATCAAACTAGCTTTATATTGTTGGTCATGATGTAGAATGTTGTCAGTATACGTGGGATTTTAATCCTATTAGTGTAGTCAGTTATTTCTTATGATGCTATGTGGGAAAGCATTTGCTGAAGTATATATGAACTGCCTCAAGGAATACTGGAGCTTTGTCATCATTCGGGGTGTGCTCAGGTGAGGAAAGTTTAGTTACCTCACAGGCATTTTTCTAGCTGAAGTAGATTGTAGCAACACTTTGCCTCATTCATCTCTTTCATACAAAGACCGGAGAATAGAAGCAGTAGGAGATTCTATGGATCAGAGTCCATTTATGAGACTGGATCCCAACTTTGGTTTGAGGTAGAGCAGTCTTATGGCACTTAAAATTCTGAGACCATTCTTTTGTAAAGCGAATACAGTATTTCAAGATTGGTTGACTTCAGAATTTTAAACTTATATTCTATGTTTACTGTACTCTCTGTGGTTTAGTATTTACTAAAGTATTGTCAGTGACCTCATAAGATAAGCAATGTGAACATTAAGAATTGACTTCAAAGTTAAAGTGTTAATAATTCAATTATACATATTTAGTTAATTTGATATTAACCCTCCAGTCAGGCGTGATGGAACATATCTTTAATCCCAGCACTTGGAAGACAGAAGCAAGTGGATCTCTTTGAATTTGAGGCCAACATGATCTAGTAGAGAGAGTTTTTAGGCTAGTCAGACCCTGTTGAAAATGTTTTTTATTTTGATCACTTTTACTTCCCAAATCTTAAACTTGTAAATCATCATTACTCATAAAGCTTAGTTCTGTGTTGGCCACAAATGCCACCTGTGACTACAGAAGTAGAAATGAGTTCTCCAGACACACTGTAGGGGTTCATGATTTGTGTGTGCTTTCAGAGTTCTACCTTCCTAGAGGAGTTGGGATTTTAAACCAATAGGGTTCTTATTTGCTCCACTTGACTGTTCTTCCCTCTGGTTTTAAATGTTTTATCCCCCAGGGTCCTTTAGATTGGTTGTTCTGCTCCCTTTTTAGACATGCCACTTGTCTTTCTGTGTCACTGCTAACCACAGCTCTTGCACATAACCCTGATGAAGGTTTTCTTATTATAATTGCTGTTGTTTTGTTAGTGTTGTTTTGTTTTTGTCTTGAACAAGGTGTCTCTGTGTCACTCAGGGTTTGAGTGTTAGATCCAAATGCCAGAATTACATGTATGTGCCACCATGCCTAGTAGATACTGACACTGCTCATTAAAATGTTTTAGTATATCATTAGGAGGAGAAAAGTGGGAATCTAAATGTAATGGAGGGAGAAACAGGTTGTAATCAATATCACACAAGGAAACAGCACCAAGGGACACATGACTAGGCTTTGTTCCTTTATATGCTGTTCATCAGTGTGCCTAAAAGGTGAGTAGGCAGTAGCATATGGTAACATACATACGTACATGTGTTCGCATGTTTGTGTGTGTGTGTGTGTGTGTGTGTGTGTGAGAGAGAGAGAGAGAGAGAGAGAGAGAGAGAGAGAGAGAGAGAGATTTGGTTGGATTATACAATTTTAGGTTGAATAGTCTTAACAGTAGCTGTAGACTGAACATACAAGGAACCCAGTAGCTGTTTACTCTGGAAGCCTCTGAACAAGAGGACCCGTGGTACAGTCCCCATCCAAAGCTGAAATGTAGTAGCTCCCTGGTGAGTGGATGGTAAAAGGCCACATTGAAAGCTGAAGAAGCCAGAGCCAGTGCCCATGCAACATCAAATGCACTTGGGAAGAACAGAGCTGACAGTGCCACCTGGTTCCCTCTTCTACTTTCTTCCATTCAGACTTCAAGCCTATTGTTTGATGTTGCTCACATTTCAGAATAGTTTTCCCTCTTGGTCATGATGGTCCTACATGCCAGTTCTCTCTAGAAACCCCCTTGCAGACAACACGCAGATGTGTGCTTCACTAGTCTCAGGCATCCCTTAATCCATCCAACATTTACTATCATAGATGGTTAATCCATTCCTGTGTCTAGTGCCCTACTAGAGATGAGATGGTCTTGTGACATGTGTACATTATCCTGGATATGCTAAGAGAGTTGTTTTCTCTGGGGTGAGGTATGTGTCCTTGGGGTGGAGTAGTGGGCGTGGGCTGCTGGCATATGTTACTCCCACATCTTTGTGGTGGATGATAAAAGAATGAGGCAGGGATGGAGACTGACCCATTCTCTGTGATCCCAGTTTGTAAGTAATGGACAGTCCCTTACTAAGAGTATAGATAAGGTAGGTGATATGAAGCCATGGTCATACTGTCTGCTGTACTGTACACTCAGTACTTTATAAAGTAGTCTTCGTGTTAGATGGTTTTGCTCAATGCCACATTCTTACCACATTGATGGCAGGTGAATCGTGAATAAATTAGAGGAGTTAACGTCATGCAGTGGGTTTGTCAGGGTGTAATTCATGGGTGAAGGCATGCCTTACAGTGGACATATGCAGTCTTCCTGGGCACCACAGTAGTGCTTCATCCCCATAAACCTACTGCAAGTTAAAAGTCATTTAATACCTGATAAATGTGTCAATCATACAGTGGGGAGAAATTATAGACCAAACCATTATAAGCTGGAAGATTAATTTATCATTTAGAGGGAAGCCTCTAAGAGCAGAAGTGCTACTGTAGAAAGTTACATACTCTTCCAAAATGCATTTTGACCGATGGTGGCTAGACATAGACATACTGTGTTGCTAGACATACTATGAGCCTGTTTGGGAAATTATTGTACAATAACCAAGGAAAGGTCTATGAGGTTAGGTAATTGCCCCATTCGGGGTCTGGTTATCCTTCCTTCCCCCGCTGCTTCACTGTGTGTCCAGTGACACCAGGCAGCTGCTCTGTGGCTTGGCCGTGAGTCTTCTGAAGGTCGGTGTTCATGCTTCTAGTTAGTACAGGTGAAGCTGGTGGCATTGGAGTTTCTCCTCCACATCTCATACTTCCCAATTGAGGGGGGAAAATACTTTCTTGATAGGTAGTATGTACAAAGTAATTTCTACAAAAAGAGAAAATATTTTTGGTATTTTTTTTTTGTTTTAATTGCAGTATGGTCTGTTTCAGCAAAAATATTTTCATGAGAACTGTTTTTTTAAAACCTCCATTTAGAATACCTTTGTTCAACAGATAATTTAACAAGACAAAACGTTGTCAAATAAATTGCCACTTTCATCCTTTTGAATGTTTGGCTATATTTAGGTGCTGTGGAATTTAGTCTTTCTCCAATTAAAAATAGGATCTCAAAAACATTTTTCTCCTACAGATCTGTGTTTCAGAGTATTCTCCGCCTTTCAGAGGCTTTATAATTCATTTCTTCAGTTCATTACTTGGTTTTATGTTTATTTCACTGTTTACTTGTAAACTCTGATTTCAGAAGTTGGCATTTGCCAAAGACCTCAAAAAGTACAAGTAGGGTGTGTATGTGCGTGTGCATTCTAGGAATTATTGGCTTCTGGAAACCTTTGTTGAATGTTTCAATGGATTTCCCCACTGTTTTAAAGAAACATCTCTTCTAAAAGGGTCCAAGTCATTTGTGATACTCAGATTGACTTTTAAAAGTAATCTTTTGAAGGTCTACCTGTGTACACCACAAGAAGAGACTGCGTACTATTTATAAGATGGAGTACTTTTGTTGTACACACACACACACACACATGCACATTCAACTGCCTACCTACCTTATGCACATATGAGAAAATTTGTGTTTGTGTGAAAACAACAGACCTTCCCTAAAGGACCAGTGGGTCAATTTGTAATGCTCTGTCACAGGGGCTGGAGAGGTGGCTCAGTGGTTAAGAGCACTGACTGCTCTTCCAGAGGTCCTGAGTTCAATTCCCAGCAACCACATGGTGGCTCACAACCATCTGTAATGGGACCTGATGCCCTCTCCTGGTGTGTCTGAAGACAACTACAGTGTACTTATATATATAATAAATGATTCTTTAAAAAAGAAAAAGAAATGACTCTGTCACATGTACTGATCTGCTATGGTGACAATATGTAAATAAGTGTGTGGATGTGCACCAAGGAATGCTAAACATTTCTTTAGCAACACCAAGATATGAATTTTTATACTTTGTATACCCAATAATTTATAGTTTAGGGGGCTTTTTCCGGCTACTGAAAGCTGATGCAGAACAGTCTCACCCGACCCTGTGGCCTGTGCCAGAGCATGAGGCGGGTGGATCTGGCTCAAAGGTCACTGTTAATGACCCTTACCCTGTGGGTTAGGTGAAAATTATAGTCAGTAAAGCACTTGAATTTCTCTTAGAAAACTGGAAATGATGTGATGTCGCCTGTGTCTGTAGGGGCCATCATTTAATGGCAGGACGTTTCCGGGGAAAGCAGATGGGATTGATGGGAACACACCATTTAGTAAATGGAAAGTGGGAGTTGGCAAGCTTGGGAATGCTTGGAAACTCCACATCTGCACTTAATGTCCATTCTGAGTATTCCCTTCCTTAAAAGTGGGTATTGAGCCGGGTGGTGGTGGCACATGCCTTTAATCCCAGCACTCAGGTGTTCAAGGCCAGCTTGGTCTATAGAGAGAGTTCCAGACAGCCAGGACAACCCTGTCTTGAAAAACAAGGTGGGGTGGGGTGGGGGAGAGAAAGAAAAGCGGGTATTATACTAGTTTAGAGACTGGCTCTCATGGGTCCACTGTGGCACATATGGATAGATATGCAAATTACACAGTCATCATTAGTTTGCTTGAGCAGTGAAACTACAATTCTTGTTCACTAAGCCCATATTTAATTTTTTAGGTCATCTCGATTACAGTAGCCTATTGCCAAATGAAAGCAATCAAAACAAAGAATGGATTTAAACCATAAATGAGACACGCGGGAGTCCACTGTCTGTCTATTCTCCAGTGGTCCAGTGGTCCCTGAACAGGAGAGTGCTGTCCCATGCTCCCTTTATGACAGAGAGTGTGTGCAGCATGTGGTGGATGCACTTGGGGTCAGGAAGAGGCCCAGAGTAGGTGGTTTATTTCTGGTTGGCTGCAGGAGCCTGCTGAAGCAGCTCTGTTCACTGACATGTGAGACAAGAGTAAAGCAGAAGAGTAAGACAAACTAGACACAGACTGGATCCACACTACCATTTTTTAATGCAATAGTGAATTATAATATGTAATTAAACATGGAAAAATACAAAGGCCAACCCACTTTGGATAACGTGACGTCAGGTGTAAGACTAGTCTCGGCAAACCAAGACATAAGGTTAGCCTAATTAATCCGTAAGATCAAGCGTTTCTGGAGTCTGAATGGTTCTTCTCTTGTTTCAATTTGGTCAGCAAAATAATGCGGTTCCTGCAACAGTCTCAGATCCCGATCAAGTGTCCCCTGCAGTTCAAGACGCGGAGACTCAGGTACAATTGTCTCTTCCCTACTTAGTACACAACGTGGGCTGCCCGTGGGTGTCAGGAAGGGGTTTTCACCTGTGTTCTGAGCCAGCATCATTGGCATCTGAGAGAAGCTCTGAGTTTCTGGCTCCTGTCTCAGATTTAGGTTAGTAAGTGCTGGAAACTTTGGCCCATCTAGTTTTAAAAGATTTATTTTCTTTGTGTGTGTGTGTGTGTGTACATGTATCCCATGCGTAAGAGTCCAGAAGCAAAAAGCAGATAGATCCCCTGCAGCTAGCTAGAATTACAGGCAGTTGTGATCTGCCTCATAAAAGTGCTGGAAACTGAACTCAGTTTCCCCTGAAAGAGCAGCAAGCATTCTCAACCCTGAACTGTTGCTCCAGCACTACACCGGTCTTTTATCTAATTACCCATCATCCTCCTCTGTTCTCCATGAGCTGCTGTGGCCCCCACTGTTGTAAAGTCGAACTTTTCACCACATCTGTCTGTCAGCTTGGTAGTTCTCACTCTATACCTTTCTGTGACGCCGTGTTGGTCGTGTTTTGCTTCTGTTTCTCTCCAGGCTTCGTGTGATCTAGCAGGGTTGATTCTCAGATCATGTCTGTGTTCTTGGCCATGTCCCTGAGATTTGTGAATGTTGATTGGGGGTCATCTGTGGAGCTCAAGGCAGCAGGCTTCCCATTGCTGGAACCGTGCATCTGAGTCTGTCGTTTCTTCATGTGGTTCCCCATACAGATCAAGTTCTGCCTCAAAAACACGCTTTCTTCAAGTCAGCTGGGGTGGAGAGTTTTAACTTCAAATCTGCGTTTGGACTGGCCAAAGAAAAAAGTCCTAAGGTTCAGTCGTGTTTTAAAACCAAGCAGCAGCTTCTTGGTCTCTAAAGAGAGGGTGGAGTGTCTCAAATCAAGCTTCCAGCTCTTCAGGGTAATGGCTGGCTCTGAGAGGCAGGGATGATGGTGGTGTTGTGGGGGAAGAGGGAGTTCTAGCCTCAGTTCTGTGCCTGATAAACACTATCTGACTGTGATCCATCAGCAGAACACATGATCAAATATGGTAAAGCTTTCGGGAAGACAAATTGGTTTTTGGTGATTTAAATTGTTTTGTATAACAGAGTCTCACAGAAATTAGAGTGATCGTTTATGGCAATTAAAAATGTTTAGGGTTACTGATAATAGCCCCTCTCCCACGAGTCAGTTTGGAAATACTTGCTCTACCAGGGTCACTTGCCTCTTTTCAGAGTGGGAATGTCCTTTTTTGACAAACGCATAAACAAGCAGTCATCTGAGAGTAGCACACAACTTATTTGGAATGTCGTCAGCAAAGTTCTTCACAGGCAAGAGCCACATTGCATTGTGACCAGCTGCCCTGAATGTCTACTGCAGTGAAAAGCACGCCAGTGGGAGCTGTTTGTAGGGACTGTTAAGCGCCCGACTGCACTCCACCTGTGCTTTCCCCCTTACTTAGTTGTAAGACGTACTGAGAGTTGAGGGTCTTAAGTCTCAGTCACCCGGGAAGCTCCATTTAGCTGTCTGTGGCCTCTGCAGCCAGCCGAGACTCTTGTTGGTAGCCCCTTCAGCCTCTTGTGAAGCCAAGAGTCGGGGTTGATGGTCATTGTATATCCCAGATATAACTTCTCTTTGGCTTGTTGAAAACAACTTGATCAGTTTCCATTTCCATAACTTAAGCAGTCACCATTGAGGAACTTTAAAGAGCTGTAATACGTCAGTTGTCAGCGCTGATGCTGTGATTATTGATCAAATGTAGGTTTAATCCTATTTGCCTTAATGATGGCCTTTTTAAGAGCATTCTGGTCGTTTGGGGGCATCTTCATTGAAGCTCTTGTCTTATTCTGTCATCTTGCCTTTAAGCTCTTGAAGGCAAAGATCATAAAGTAATGGCATTAAGATTGCATGAAGCGCCATTCTGTGGTACAGGGATTTCACGATACTGTTGAAACCTGTTGGAAATATGGAGCGAGAAGCCAATTACAAAAACAGATAATACTGAATTGGCACAGCGAGCCTTGATGGAAGTATACATTGCACCTGCCTGCCAAGTACAGGAACTTTTGAGGTTAAAAGAATTATGAACAGGAAGCTGAGGATGCGATTGTTAGCAGCAGACAGCATGTTTATGTGTTGTCTTTCCTCCAAGATTCTTAATGATCTTAAATATTCTATTATCTGTGCTTTGTTAGGAATTAATTGGGCATTGCTATATTGTCTTTCTCTGGTGCTTTTGTGCCTAAACGTCACTGTTTGAAGACTATCCCAGACTATAAGCGGATGAAGCCAGTGTTCCGCCCCACTATCCAGGTCACATAGTTAAGTGGTTCTTACCACTGTGCCTCTTACCTGCTAGACCCATGTCCAGTGGACACGGAAGCAGGGCCTGCATGAATGGGCCTTACACTCTGTGGAAACTACCGGATTACTCTTGTTGTTACAAGCACTCCACAATTAGAGAGGACATGGTTTGAGAGGGAGGATAGTGGCCATGAATTTGAGTCAGCAGAAGGCATGGCAGAGGCAGCAGGCTGAGGAATGTGCTTCTCTGTTCACTTTCTCCTTTTCTGTTACTCAGCCCAGGACCCAGCGGCCAGGCAGATTCAGGGTGGGTCTTCATCTTCAGGTAAACCTCTGAAAACATGCTCATAGGCACGCTAATGGTTGTCTCTCAAGTGACTCCAAATCCTGTCAGGTTGACAAGGAAGCTTAACCATCACAACCATGGAAGAAGATACAGGTGAGACAGAAGTAATGTAGGCAAGGGATCGGAGGAGCAGATCCTCTGCTGCTGCTCCACTGGTTGTATTAGCTGAATGACTGTAGGTCAGCCATTTGCCATTAGGATCCTCTGTCCTGTGAATGCATAGGTTAGAATGAAAATGTGTTGTGTGGGTAAGAGGGAGGGTGTTGGTAAGAAGCCGTGATGTGTGCAGATAATGCTAATAGCTCACTAATAGTTGTCTTTACCCAGTGTTAGCTTACTGAAGCTCCACCCTAAAGCTTCAAGCCAATGGTCAGAGGTGCAGTTCCTTTCCTTCTAAGAATTATACAATGGCCCCAACATTTACAGTGGTGCTAAGAACACCAAATGTGCTCATTCTGCGGCCTTAGACTGAATGAGTTTAACTTTCTGTCTGAGACGGGTGGTAAAATGGTAGCGAGATTCAGGCTGTGGTATGCATTAGGCCTTAGTGCAGAGCCTTGGCAGAGAGCCTGGAGGGCCTGGGTTTAGCTCTTGTGCACTGTTCTCACAGAGGTGTGAGCACCTTGCTGTACTAGAGATCTCCATGCAGGGAATGCTCAGCAGGCTGTCCCTGGATATGATCAGGAAGCAGAGCCCAGGTGTTGTCTGTAGTTAAATGAGCCTTCCCCATCTCTCCTTCCCCACCTGGGGGAGCTGTCAAGTGGAACCAGGACAGGGGAGCTGGAGAAGATCTCCTTACTTCCTCCCTGTGAGTCTGCTGGTACATCGCACCCACATGCTTCTGGACAGCTGAATCACTGTAGCCACGAGTGTGTTGAGACTACCAGCCTTGAGTCATGGGAAGTATGCGGCTTCTGGTCTTTAGTCCTTGCTGGATAGTGAACTGTGGGGTGGGGAGCCCCAAGAGATCAGATTCAAAGGGCTGTGGTAACCATGTGCTGGCCACAGTGCAGCATCATTCCCTTTTCTGCAGTAGTTGATTTGTTCATTCAGTCATTTTTGTCCCGGCTGGGTCAGCTTCTAGGTCTGCCTCTCATGAATGAGCTCATCTGGTTGTTTTCTGATTAACTGTGTTAGGAAATTTGTTCCATCTTTTGTATTCCTGAGAACTGGGGGTTGGGCTTAAAGGTTCGGTGGTACTCAGATTGCCCTTTCAACATGAGGAGACACTACTGACAGACCCAGTGCGGATTCTTTTACTGGCAGGTGCTGGTTGATGGATGTGCAGTCTGCTGTGAAGGGCTGTGTTCCCCCTGAGTGACACCTACGCACCAGGCTTGTGGCACTGAACATGTCCCTCTGGTGGCTACTGGGATGTGAGGGGTTTCTGGGACCATTCTTTCTATATTTAGTAGGAAAAAATGTTTTTGTGATGAAGGTTCTCTCAACAGTTGAAGTCAGCTATGGTTCTTCCTAAGAAAGGTAGGGCTACTTTTAAACCAGTTTTCAAAGTTCATAGAAGTTAATAAGTCGGGATTTAAATTTCTCTGTGTAGCACCGCTGTGGGCCCGCTCACACTGCCGCAGGTGTGGCAGGCAGGTCTGCTTTTGTTGTTGTTGAGCATGTAGCTTCGGGAACCTTTCTGTGGGCTCTTTGACTGTTCTGACACCACCCGTCATTGGCTTTTCAGTACATGTAAGGTGGCGCAGGCCTTCCCTGTGTGGCTGAGGAAGGTAGTAACTGGCTGGTAACCACCAAGCTCTTCATGTATAGATCCCATTTGTACTTAATGAAGGCCAAATGGTTCACTTAGAACACTTACCACATTTCATCCTTAACACTGTTTTCATCTTGACACAAGCTTCAGTTGAGATGAGGCTGCCAGACTGGCCAGTAGGGAAATCTCTTGAGGCATTACTTGATTAATGATTAATGTGGAAGGATCCAGCCCAGCCCACTGTAGGCAGTGGCATCCCTGGGCAGGTGGTCCCGGGCTGTATTAAGCAGGCTGAATGAGACACGAGAAGCAATCTGGTTAGCAGCGTTCCTCCTGGTAGCTGATTCTGTTTCTGCCTTGAGTTCCTACCCTGACTTACTTCCTGGTGATCTGTAAACTGTGCAATAAAATAAACCCTTCTTACCCCAAGTTGTAACAGAAACAAACTAGGAAATCCTCATAGTAACCCTGAGGGTGGGAACTTCCATTTTCTAGTATAAAATAAGGCTGGCAAAGCTCAAGGGAAAGCTGAGTGGGGTGTGTGTGTGTGTGTGTGTGTGTGTGTGTGTGTGTGTGTGTTATGGGGACTTGGGGGTGTATCAGACTGAGAATATAGTTCAGTCAAGCTTCCAAGCTCCCAAAGTGCACATCATACTGCACAGCAAGCTGTCTCCCTGCCCCGCCCTCCATCCCTCTCCATCCCTTGTTTAGTACCAAGGATAGCGCAAAATCCTCTTACCAGTGGCACCACCTTCCTTGCTAACCTGCTGGCCCCTCTTGTAGATTAGGGCTCTGCCTCTTGCCCTTCTTCCTTATGACAGGTCTTTTCCTTCTTTACAAAGAGTAACTACCACGTCTGTGTGCAGGATGGAGCCGGTCCCCTGTTGATATATTGTCTTCAGGCCCACCCAGGACTCTCCTCTCATTGGGCAGCGTTCTAGGATAGCTTACATGTCACCTGTTCCCTTATATGCCTTTTTTCTTCTGCCCTGGATCTTGCACTGTTAACATCTTAGTTTTTCCAAGCACCCAGGCACGCCCAGCATCTCTGGGGATTGTTTTGTTTGCCTTTCCAGGAAACATGTTTCTGTTCCTGGTAAGTCCGCTGAAGGGCACGGTCCACATCTCTCAGAGTACAGTCCACTGTGCATGTAAGGTTTGACCTAGCTTTGCTGCAGTCCTTTTCAGTCTACACAGGTGTGGATGATTAGCCCCCAGGATGCACTTGGGCAGGCCAGTTCTTGTTGCTTGAGTTCATAGCTTAATGCCAGTGAGCATCCTACAGGGCACTTCAGAACACTCTTCCTCAGCCCAGTTTTCTGAAAGGCCAGCCAGCTCTCAGTTAACTCTTTATATGAGACAATAAACAACTTGATGTTTAGTCATGGATTTGTTCCTAGCAGGTCAGAATTAGAATTTGGGATTTTCTAATACCCAAAGCTTACTATGAAGTCTCTAAGTGACTCATTTTGGTGGGTCAAATGACATGATCTTTGATTACCTGGTAGCTATGTGTGTCTCTGTGTGTCCTAATGTGTGTGCACACATCAGTCTGTTTGGCATGTGCATGCGTGTGTCTATCCCCTTACTTTTAGAAGTACTCCGTGTCACATCTGTGACTGCAGGGGCAGGGAGCAGTGTGCCTCGTAGGTAAGACAGTGGTAGTTTATGGGAGCATGGTTCTGCCCATCCCAAGGATATGCCCGAGGCACCCAGACAGATTTCAGGTTGGCCAGCACTTGTGACCACTTGCCTCAAAAGTGTAAAGAGCTGTTCTGTTAGTTGGGATCGTCTCCTCCCTGGTGGCTGTCAGCTGAGGCTGGTGAGTCAGGGCTGTGACTGGGCTCCATCAGCTGCCCAGTAAGATGCTTGGGAACTTCTCTAGGTGCTGAAGCCCTAGACCTGGCTGTGTCCACACGAAGTTGCTTTAGCTGTTCCACACAGCGACAATAGAGTAGGTCAGATGGTGGTTTGTGGGACCCGACACATCTGCTGTAGTCTCAAGTGAAAACTCAGCGTTGGATTGGTCCTCTGTAACACCTTTGTGTGTGTTAGCAGCCTTTAACCTGGTTAAGCCACGAGCCCTTTGTGGGATCTGACTTTAAAAAGAAGGAAAAAGCGGGGTGGGATCACCAGACTTTAAACATTGAAGATGAGTTAGAAATGTCCCAGCCCCCTGTACAGAACCATTAGAACGCGTCACGAAGCATCCATGAGCATTAGCCTTACTGTGCAGAATGGTCCGCTCTGGTTCTTTTATGAAAGGCCATCAATTTAAATGACTTAATGGCGCATGTAGGGGTCTGTACCTGCAATTAGATAGGGGTAGCTCTTTGTGTGCAAAGGAGCCAGGCTTTAGAATCTTGCTTTGATCGTGGCCATGATGATGTTCAGACATGGTTCTTGGGTTTGTTGTCTGTCAGCTGCCAAGAAGGGCAGCTCAGAACTGGCTCTATGCTCAACTCCAGGCAGCCGGGGACACTTTTGATTTAGTTTCTGGTACATTAAGCTACTGAGATCTGACCCACAGCATTTATGTGCAGTAGGGGGATCGCTCTTACAGGCTTAGCAAGCAGACCACCATCGTATTCCCAGCATAGGTGTGCAAAGCACTTTGGCATATAGCAGTGAGCTCACACAGATGAAGAAGAAGCCAATAAATAGGATGCCATATGATGTGTGAGAACATTGATAAATGTTCAGAAAAAATAAAGGGGAAGGGACCTGGAGTGTCAGGATAGTGCTTGATACCTTAGGACGTCTCCTGGGGTGTTGTTGGACTGCCTGAGAGAGGCCTTTGGATAAAACCTGAAGGAAGGGAGGGAAGGAGGGAGGACTGAAGGAAGAACTGCACTGCGGAGGAAGCAGGAAGTGTGGAGGCCCCAGCCTGGGACAGCAGGGAGGTGTCCAGAGATAAGAAGAGGCCAGGCCCTAGGCTTTGGGGGTGTAGTGTCACAGTCACAGAAAATCTATGAAGAGCACAGAGTGATTAAGGCACATGTTCTCAAGACCCCAGAAGTACTGCTGGAAACAGTATGGTACCCTGAGCTCACTAGGTCAGAGGCATACTGGGGGTTATAGTGGTGGCTACAGTAACAGACCTGGGGCGGAAGAGACAAATGAGGGCCTAGAAGGCCAGCACTGGAAGCAGATAAGAAAGAAAGCAGGTAAACAAAGTAATGCGTTGAAAGAGCACTAGGGCCCAGCCAGCTTACAGCATGCAGGAAGTCATGGTGCTGACTCTGTAGGACACTGAAGGTGTCAGGACCTTCAGCTAGCACCTACCACTGAGGCTCCAGGTACTTGTGTGTGGCTGTCCCTGTTGCCCTGAGAATCCCGACCATCTAATCTAGGGGAGTTGCTGTAAAAGGGACCTTTTCTAGTTAGAGAAATGCAGGGGGTGTAAAACTAGTGGTAGCAGCCACATTGAAAAGATACAGTAACTCTCATATGCACAGCAGTCCACATTGACTTAAGAGGCTGGGCTTGCTGCTCTGCTGGAGCACTTACTGCCATAGGTGGGGCTAAAATTCAGGGAGAGTCCACAAAAAGAAGTCTCTACCAAGACCCTACCTTTTCCTACTAACTCCTGTTGCAAACTGAAGGTCTTCAAACTAGGGTAGGTCGCATAGCACATTTTGTTGCCTTGTGATGTCTGAGTCTCCTAAGTGGCACATGGAGGTTACCAGTGTTCAAAGTTATTGCCTATTTACCTCTCTCTCTCTCTCTCTCTCTCTCTCTCTCTCTCTCTCTCTCTCTCCCTTCTCTCTCTCTCTCTCTCTCTCTCTCTCTCTCCCTCTCTCTCTCTCTCTCTCTCTCTCTCTCTCCCTTCTCTCTCTCTCTCTCTCTCCCTTCTCTCTCTCTCTCTCTCTCTCTCTCTCTCTCCCTTCTCTCTCTCTCTCTCTCTCTCTCTCTCCCTTCTCTCTCTCTCTCTCTCTCTCTCTCTCTCCCTTCTCTCTCTCTCTCTCTCTCTCTCTCTCTCTCCCTTCTCTCTCTCTCTCTCTCTCTCTCTCTCTCTCCCTTCTCTCTCTCTCTCTCTCTCCCTCTCTCTCTCTCTCTCTCTCTCTCTCTCTCTCTCTCTCCCTTCTCTCTCTCTCTCTCTCTCTCTCTCTCTCCCTCTCTCTCTCTCTCTCTCTCTCTCTCTCTCCCTTCTCTCTCTCTCTCTCTCTCTCTCTCTCTCTCCCTTCTCTCTCTCTCTCTCTCTCTCTCTCCCTTCTCTCTCTCTCTCTCTCTCTCTCTCTCTCTCCCTTCTCTCTCTCTCTCTCTCTCTCTCTCTCTCTCTCCCTTCTCTCTCTCTCTCTCTCTCCCTTCTCTCTCTCTCTCTCTCTCTCTCTCTCTCTCTCTCTCTCACACACACACACACACACACACACACTCCACTAAATCACTAAATTCTATCATGGACTGAATTTGAGTTTGTCTCTGTGCTGTTGCACAGAAAGTGTCCTACAGAGCTGGGCCTGCTGGTGTATACTCAGTACTCCCCACGCTTGGGAGGTAGAGCTTCAGGAATTCGAGGCGAGCCTTGACTGCATAGCAACTTTGAGGCTTGCATGAGTTACTTGAGACCCCCGTCCCAATCTGTCCTGACAGGGTAAAACTTGTCCTTCATCCAGCTTTTACAGGGAATTGCCCTACATTTGATGCTTCACCCCAAACTCCGTCCTCGTTTAGGAGAGAGCGCCCTCTGCTGAAGGAGCCTGATTGAGAGGTGCAGTTCTGCCATCCAGTCCAATTTCTCACCTCACAGGTTGTCTCTCGCCACTTTTCCTTCTGCACTGCACAATGCACAAGCTCCAGTCTCTTCCTCGTATTACCCGCCCTTCAAGTCCGGTTTATTTCTTAAGATGAGGGTTCAGCACAGAAGCCTCATTTACTTACTTTCTCTTGAGTATGTTTCTTGTCTAAGGCTCTTACTTCCCATCCTCCCTCCCCCAAGTAAAAACAGCTCTGTATTTAAGAAACACATTGTACCTGGTGAGTCAGGCTGTAATATGAAATCCATGGAGGATGTGGCAAATCCTGCGAGGTGTTAGCAGAGCTGAGCCCATTCCTTCCATTGATGATTCCTTCACGTGCAGCCATATTGCGTGCCAAGCTCCTGACTGTGCCGTAAGCACATCTGGTCCCCAAGCATTTTAGCCAAGGATAGTCCCCTTGCACCTGTGTTGCCTGGTTATACAGTTGCGCAGCCCAGAATCATGGAGCCCTGTCAGAGCTGGGCAGATATGAACTCAGACAATGCCTAGCCCACCTGCTCCCCAAGCTTACCGTGTATTTTCCTTATGACCCTCCTTTGGCTTAGGTTTTCCAGTTCACGCATATGCCATAGTTTTTCATACCTTCGTATGTATTATAATTGAGGGCTGCCAGAATACGGAATAGTGGGCTTTTAAATCAGACTCCTGAGGTTCAAATCCTGGCCCTTCTCATGGCTGCTCCTCTAACAAACACCTTGTTTCCGACTTCCTCCTCAGTGGAAAGGGAGAGACAGATTAAGATCTGTCACCTAGGGTTTTGGAGGAATTAAATGAGTTAATACATAAAGAACTCAAGCCAGCGATTGCCACATAAGCTCTTGGAAATGTTAATTAGCTGCGTCAAATGTCAGGCACCCGCTATGCCCCTTGTTCGTTTTGGGCCTGCTTGTGACTGATTCGTTTTGTGCTGGAATCAGACTTGTGAACATTTTTCACTGAATTGTTTTTGTTCACTGTATGGCTTTTCTGTTGGTTTGAAGCTGGCCATTCTGGGAGGCTTTCTGGAGCAGCTTCTATCCCTGCAACAGGCAAGGATTCTAATTCAAGGGGAGTTCCTGTCTGGGCTGTGTGCGTCTCCTTGATCCTTTTTCCTAGTACTGGTTACTACACACAATTCCTACTGGCTTTAGCACCTCACCCGCGCCTGGGTACATTGCACCTTTGAGCTGGTCACCCTTGCTTTACAGATGGGGAAACGGCAGTTTTCCTCCAGCAGACCCAGGGGATGATCTGTGGGATGTTACTACACATTTTCAAGTCTTGGTCAAAGGAGGCCACATTTCCATAAAAGGACATCATTATCATGGGCTTTGGCATTAGATAATCATGTTTAATTACAAATTATATTTATGGGACACTTCAGGCAGTCTCAAGTGTTCAGTGAGTTGAGCACCTGTGTGTGCTGCACCCCATATAGTTGGACTGAAGGTTTGACGTTTGTGGACACACTGTCACAAGATCAAGCTTATGCTCTCAACTGTTTCGACTTCTGGTGATTTGGGCATTGGGCATTGCATCCCACACCTGTACACTTAAAGCTATCACTGTTGCTTTCTAGCCATGCCCCCTCACTCCATCCACCCACCAGCCCTGTCTTGGAGTTTCCCTGTTAGTGACTGTGGTGGTGTGACAAAGGAACTAACATTTGGGTGGTAACTCCCACTAGGGGCTTAGTATCAGTAAGAACAATGTGGAAATTGGTATTTATTAATTAGAGACCATTTATGTCACTCATGAAGAAGGCTTAGGCATGCGTAGCACAGTCAAAATGTCAGTGAAGAGTGTAGTACTAGAAAAAAAATGTGCCTTTTCTAGTTTATGGTTCACTTGGTGACACCTAGAAAGTAGACACTCTAGGATAGCCACTTGGGCCTGGAAGACAACACGGAGCCAGCCGCCTATAGTGAGTGGGCTGTGGACAGAGCTGTCATCATGGAAATGCAGGCTGGAGGAGCTGCTGCCCCAGCCTGTGCCAGATTTGAGCTATGCTTCTGTCAGATCTTGTGAGCAGCCTTTCCATGGAGGTAAGGAGGACAGAACTTGATAATGACAGTGATCACCTCTTAGAAGCATAGCATGAGTCAGGCATGGCGGCAGAGATCTGTGTGACCGTTGCACTTGGGAAGCTGAGGCCAGAGAATGGAGAGTTTCCAAGCCAGTCTGGGCGTCTTAGGAAATTGGTACCCCACCTTTCCTGAATGCATCCCAGAATGCCTGAGACTCTGTTCCACATTAAATTGGTCACCAAGTCATCGGTGTGAAGGTGTGTTGCCTGTATGAGGTTGCTCTTTAGAGGAATGAACTGGAGATTGGCTTATTGGTGCCCTCGCCGTAACCCATACCTTTAATGAAACTGGGTTCAAACTGATTTGGTTTTGTGCCATTTTATTCTGTATACCTAGAACACCTGGGTTACAAGGGTTTGATTCTGGCCAGGTTGTAAGATCCATGGGCAAAGCCCTTAGAAATCATGTTCTAACACATGTACATGCATAACCCTGGTCATGACTTTGAAGAGATTCCTAACTCCACTCTAGAATCCAGAAACAAGATAGTTATCAAGAGTATTAATTCCCTCTTCTTGACTTGCTGTGGATGCCACAAGCTGTGTGGACACACAAAACTCTCCAGGATGCAAACCAAGAGGTCCTCAGCCTGGCGTGACCCTGAAGGTCTAAGCTCTGAGAGACGTGTCAGTTCTGCTGTTTTGTTTTTGTCAAGTAGGTAGGATGAGCTCACTCTCTGATTTGAGACTATTAAATGTGCTTCAATGAACGAGATTCCAGCTGGTAACAACTGACTCTACCAACTTTTATTTTTATAAAAGGAATTCACCCTTGCCCGGACATAGAACCGTTACTATTATATGAAACAGTATTATTTACAGCTACCCTGTCAAATAATTCATTATTTTAACACATGATCTAACAAGGTAACAAATGCCTCACGCTTCTAACTTTGGGGCAACTTGTTTAAATACATATAAAAGCCTGTTGTACATAACAGTGTGAGTTAAGTCTGTATTGTTTCTAGATAAAATATCAGGATAGCTCTTTGATTTGTTCATCTTTAGCTTGTCACTCCAGAGCCATTTCCTCATGAATAGCTAGAGAGATGGTCTCATTAGCGTTGCCTTCTTCTGGAGCCTGTCAGCTCCTCCCTGGCTAAGTCAAGCAAGGCATGTCTGCATGTTGCAACATCTGCCCTGTTTCCTGGTTAACATAGAAAGGCAGTGCCTGATTTTCTTGTTCTTTGGAGCAAAGATGAGGTTATTTCATGGTCAAGAAGAGAGGCTTATGGTCCTCACCAGCTAACCAGAAGGCTTCCTTGTCATGTGTAGTTAGCCTCACTTGACTAAGGTGGCTGGACTCTGACAAACAGGGTTCCTATGGCAAAATGGCTCTTCCCAGGAGGGTGAGTGATGGGAAGTTTCTCCAAGGAAGCCATTGTTTTCCACAAACATATCAAAAGGAATTTAAAAAAAACTAAGCCACATTTCATAGATAATGTATTGATGTGTAAAACTCTGGGCTGACACTGGCTGTCCTTACTGCTCACCCTTGTCTCTTGTGGGATCTGAGACCATTTGCTAAGACATAAGAAGACAGAGCTGCCTTGTGTATTTCTGAAGAAAGGAGACAGTACATAGTAAAAAAAGGTTTGGAAATAATGGTGGCTGAGAAGATGCCATTGTAGGTTTTTAAAAATACAAATATTTTCAAAATGAAGTATACTAAAACCTACACCAACTTGATCTGGACCCAGGCTCTTGCCACAGAGCACAGAAGATCAAAGCTGAGCTCGAGTTTGACAGCACTGGAGAAGGAGGGTCTCCTGAGAAGGACCCAGTGGCACCCAGTGCAGGTCTCAGCAGCAATTGGGAGCAAGAAGCAGGGAAAATAGCTATCCTCTGGACCCCTTCATACAAGCGCTGGGAACCTTTGCCACTGGTAAAGATATCAAAAGATATTTTGGAGGAAAAAGAAAAAGAAGAAAGCAGAGCCAGAAAGCTGAGAGAAAGGATGAGTAATCCGTGGAAGAAGAAGCAGGAATGTTTGAACATTCTCAGCTACACGGAGCAGCCAACTTTCATGGCCATGAATCTGGGGAAAGTAAAATCAAGTGACAGTTTTGTAACATCAGGAAGACTCACAAGAATGTTATTTCCTTCTCTGTTATTCTGATAGGGGAAAATATGTTTAGATATAATTAGCAGACAAGCATTTTCTTTGTTACTTTTCTGTTTCTGTTTACAAATATCCTCACAAAAGCAACTGGATGATGAAGGGTTTGTTGCGTCTCACTCAGTCTCAGGATGCAGTCCATCCTGGCAGGGATGTCAAGGCCATGGGAGCTAGAAGCAGCTATTCACACTGCATTCATAATCAAGAAGCAAAGAGCAGTGAATGCTTTGTGCTCATTTCACCTTAGGATCATAGCCCAGGGAATGGTGTCACCCACGGTGGGCACAAATTAAGTCATGGGCATACCCAAAGGCCCCCTTCCCAAGATGATTCTCAGTCTGACCAGCTTGACAGTTGAGATTAACTGTCACTCAGCTGTCACAAGCATATTAGATGGTTTAAGAATAGCCACTCAAAAGCATTCAACTTATGAAAAGGGAAAAAGAAATATATAAAACAAGAATAAATAGAATGAAATCATCAAAATAGATTCAGGTAAGTTAATCACAATAATTAAGTGATGGACTCACAGAGAAACACTTAAATGTTCTTAAGTGCTGAAACTAAAATTATGTGGCACCACGCTTGACAAATGCATTTTTAATTAATCCTTGTACCAAGCCACAAAGCAGCAAACACCAAGAACACTAGAATTCATGCTATGTTCTCTGATTGTAAGTTCCTAGATTAGAAACTGAATGTTTCTAATTTTGGAAATTTAAACTCATTATTATCTTGTGAGCCATTGAGGAAATCAAAGGGAAGTAAGAAAACACCTAAAACTGAATCATTGTTAGCATTGTGT
This sequence comes from Rattus norvegicus, assembly GCF_021556685.1. Lineage (NCBI taxonomy): Eukaryota > Metazoa > Chordata > Mammalia > Rodentia > Muridae > Rattus > Rattus norvegicus. The sequence continues at coordinate 28,969,471 of NC_141550.1, read as the reverse complement.
TTGAATTACAGATTACAGGAAGAACATCAAGAAAGTCAACAGAAAAAAAAAATAATAGAAAATGAAAGCATGGATTCCCCTGAGGGTCCAGATCTAAAACTTGGCCCTTTAAAAAGAAGGACAAGAGGATCGAACTAAACATTGGGAATGAAGGCGCCTTATCAAGGCGGACATCACAATGCATGTAATATCAGGGATCGCCCAGATTGGTTCAAGATGAAGGGGCACATTAAGGACATGGATCCAGTTCATGGACAAGACCCCCACACTTGCACACCAACATTCCAGACCCACAGAGCTCACTGATATCTCCTCCCCATTCAGAAGAGTGGGTCACCCTAATTCCTCCTTCACTTTGTTTTATCTTCCGTTTTCAAACCAGCACAAAATCTCTACCACAAAAGAAAGGGCTCCTTAAACCCATGATGTCCCGCCATGCTAACAGTTGCACGCTTCGCCATTTGTAGTTCATCCGTGATCTCACAGCTTTTCTTGGTAGGTTAATTTATTGTTTTGTTTTGGATGTGTTTTAAAGCAAAATCTGTTCTTCAGATGGTTCTTAGCTTACAGTAGAGCTGCTATGTTTTGGTTAACCTCTTGTAATTTGAAAATACCCTAAAGTCAAAAGCAGCTACCACCCTGGGTACCACCCACCAAGCTCTTCAAAAGTGTGGCAGAGAACCAGATGTTTACCTTCCTGCTTGCTTCCTCCAATCACCTTGCTAGCTGGAAGCTTGGCTCGCCACCACACAAAACAGGATCTGTTGACAGCAGCTGAAGGTGGGTTACACAGACCTGACACATTTAGGGAAGAGAGAACAGGAAGGGAGACTCAGGGTTACAGAGAGGGAGGGAGTGGCAGTGGAGAACCAAAAGAGTAGCATCCCCAAAAGCAAGTGGCTTCAAGAAGGGATGATTAAAAATACCAGGCCACGTTAGAGCTGTGAGGCTTCAGGTGTGTAGAGGAGTGAGTTGGTAAATCCTTTGTACTGGGTTTTGGAGGAGAATATGAAACTTGACAAAATTACCAAAAACAATTTCAGGGCTCTGTGTATATAGTTGGGCACACAGTGATAGATGTAAAGAACGTGTATTCGTAAAAACTATACTTGGGGAAGCACGGTGGAAATGGGCAGAAATTGACTGGAAGAACACAGAGAGGTGTTTGCCAGTGAGCACACAGAGCTGACCTTTGAGCTTTGTAGCGGCGTCAGGATAGGAGTCCGCCTTGTGGTGCTGATGCTAGCGGATGCTTTCCGTTTCGTCAATGCACTCAGTCACTGCCTCCTAAGCAGCCTTAGTGAACGCACGCGTCCACTTGCCGTTCGAATTGTGTTTTGTGGACTGTAGAACAGCCTTGTTACATTTCACACAGGGGTGAGTTTTATTCCTCTGATAGATGTGCTCTGTTAGCAGAAGACTGGGCTTTTAACAGCAAACTACCAGCTTATAATTGAGAACATTTTTAATTAAACCCAGTGGGTGACATAGATGTACAAATGTCTCTTCTGTGAAGAGCCTGTCTTGTGCCTGATATCTTCTGTGCTCGGTTTAGTTTTGGCGTGCTTTGGGATTTGTATTATATTCTTTGCTCTTCTTTCTGCTGTAAAAAACGTGGCTAAAACAACTAAGAAGAGGAGATTTACTGGGGCTCGTGGTTTAAGAGAACACAGTCACCACGATAGGGACTCTAAGAGTCAGGAGTTGCATTACTGTTGCACGGGAGGGAGCACAGTCAGTGTGACGAGGGTGGGGCTGGGAGCTACTTTTGTGGCCAAGGAAGCCTGCTCACAGCTCAAGTTCATGAAGGAGGTGATTAGTATAAGCCTCCAAGTCCACTCCGCAGCACCGGCCTCTTCAGCTGAGCCCTTCTGTAGGGCCCCAGACCACTTCCACCAGCTGGTTCAAACCCATGAGCCTGCCCAAGACTTTTATACACAAGTCTTTGCAAGACTGAGTGTTTTGTTCATGGAACAGGAGGTTTAAAAGTGAATATTGTGGCAAAAGTTTAAAATTGTAAGGTAAATGCAGACAAACTATAGTTTTTTTTTAACTTTTCTGTGATGTTATGAAAATAGAACTAGGCAGAAAATTCCGAGCCTCAGCATTTCTAGTTATCTATTTTTCGCCCCTCCACAGTTCTGTCTTTGTCACTATCCGTTTAATAAGGCCAGGCTGTACAGCATAGTACCAGTCATTCAGATGCTCAACAGAAATGTCTTTCTATGACTTCCTAAGCTTTCCATTTAGCATGTTTGGTGTGTGGGGCCCGAGAGAAATAGCTAATGCTTTCTTCTGTTCTGAGGCAACCCACGAGGGATCTAGTCGTGAAGGGAGCCCATAGTTGTGTTTGCCCTTGTGGCATTGTGTGAGGTTGTTCCGAGTCACCCTGTGTATACAGTACACACATGCAGACTATTCAGTTTGTAATCTGTCGAATGTACAAGCAGTAAATACATTTATTTGTGCCAGATGCCATTCTGCATGCATATGGGGGGGGGGAGGGAGAGAGAGAGAAAGAGACAGACGAGCCTGGGAATGTGTCTTATTGGGCTGTCTTTTTTTTCAACAGTATTTCCCTTACTATTTTTAATTATTTTGATTTGGGTAAACCTCTTAAGAAAAAAGTGAATCAGGCTGGCAAGACAGCTCGGTAGATAAACTCATTTGCTGCCACGTCTGGCAGCTTCGGTTTGATTGATTCCAAAATGGGTGGGTAATATAACAAGTGTCAGAACTTTCAGCGAGGAAGATCCACTGAATCTTATTCATAGAAAGCTTTCAGTCTCCCTGAGGAGGGGAGAATTTCAGTATCCAGAGTGGCCTCGTGCCCGCTGGCGTATGTTCTGTCATCTTGCTGCTGTGCATGTAGTGCCCACACGATGGAGAAGTAGATCACGACATCACTGTGATGTGCAGTAGTCGGTGGACGGAAATCCACATACACTATAACCTAAGCAGAGCCTTCCTCCTTTGCCTTTGTTCCGAAAGTCAGCTTAATACATAGCACTTTAGAAAACACTTGAACTGTAGCCTTACTTTTGCCAACCTGCTTTAAGAATAAACCGGGTGAGTGGAATAATACAGAGCCCTGTTACTGAAGGTGGTAACAAGAGTGTGCTGTGCTGTGCTGTGCTTTAAGAGCTTGGCTCAAGATGGTTGAATGGGCACGCTCAGGGGATGCAGCCAAATGTAGCACAGCCATGGAGGAGTCCTCACCTGCCCACTCGCTCTCCTGCTCTCCTGCCTGTCTGAGCGTGAGCACGTGTGGGTGTCTCCAGTTCCTTCCTTGGAACTTCCAGTTCCCGGTAGACTGCTTTAAAAACCTCCCGTGCTCACTGTAAGGTTGCAGAGCTCTGTCAAATCCATGCTCGACCTCCAAAGACCTTCCTCACTGCCGGGTAAGCCTCCAAAGACCTTCCTCACTGCCGGGTAAGCCCTACACTTGGGTAAGATAAAATGATATTTGTGTTTACTGGTGCTTTGTTTTATGAGTGACTTAGAATTTGTCCCACCCACAGTTTGTAGTGCTAGCCGTACTGATTTAGAAGAGAAAATTATAGAGTATCAATTTTCTTCTTATGCACAGCATCTCTGTCTGACTTGGCAGTGGCTCTGTTTCGTGCACGTGCACTCGTGTTCAGTGTTGGCATTAGAAATGGCTGTGTGCTTCACCACCACTTAGTCCTTGGGAACTATTATGCTGGGCTGCTCATAGGAAGCTCTGTTGTGTAGCTGGGGGCTGCTGCTCACCCACCACATTTTTAGATACTGTTGGCCAGAGACTCTTCTCATGCCAAGAACCGTTTAGATGGTCTTCTGTTGTCTAGGCTGTGAGAGGTACAGTAGAAGATGCATAGATCTTGAGTGACTACTGCCTTCGAGACACCAGGACCGTTGTCATCCATGAGATTCTCTCGTTTCCCTTTCCTTGCCTCCGCCACACACAAACTCAGTGTCTTTGTTCATACCACTTCTGCCATGTAGCATTTCACTGCCTAACTACAAGGTCACCTGAGTCGGTAGCACTCTTTTGCTCTAACAAACACGCAAGATAAATCAATTTACAAAAGGTTTATTCGGGCTAAGGGTTTCAGAAATCTCAGCCTGTGGTTGCTTGGCTCTGTTGCCTTTGGGGAGGCGGCCAGCAGAGTGCACACCATGGTAGGAGCGGGGAGTGAAGGAAGCCACTTATCTCACCACATCCTGAGAGCAGAGGCACACACGGGCTGGAGTTGCCAGTGTCCCCTTCAAGTGTCACTCTCAATTACTTAACTTCTTCCTACCAGCTACAATTCTCACCTTGTATCCTTGCTGCCACCTTGCACTTAGGAGACCAAGCCTGTAGAACATGTTAAACAACACAGTTCTTAGGCCAAAAATGACTTTCGACTATAGGAGACACTGTTGAGGACAGTGAAACCTGGAGCAGCATGTACTTGGGTCTTAGAGAGATGCTGACTAGGGAGGAGCATCTACTAGGAGGGGTCTTTACAAATAGCTTTATAAAGGCAGAACTTTGTCTCATTTGTATCAGGGTCCTGCTCCCCACCCCCTATTTCATATATTGAAACACAACCCCTCTTGGGCCACTGTTGCAATAATGTTAGCCATTTTATAAAAGGCTCCAGAGTTCACTGGAACCTTCTGTGTGGGATCACACAGACGTTGCATTCTGAGGGGATTGGTCACCATTGGGCACTCCAGTCTGCTGGTACCTTGACTGTGAACAGTGAAGTTGTGTCATTCATAAATAACGTAAGCAGCCCAACAGACAGACACTGTTGGTGCTGAGCCTGCAGTGCTCTGCGTCTGTGCCATCCCATCCCCCACCTACCTACGCACCCTGTGGCTTGGGGAGATTTTGATGAAGTCTTGTTTTCTTGCTTTCATGACTATGCTTTTTTGTGACTCTAGGGACTTTTTTTTGTCTCCTCCCAAACCATAAGGATGGTGTCTTCATGTTTGGTCTAAAAGTTTCATGGCTTTAGATTTTATTCCTGGCTTATAATGTGTTTTGAATTAACATGATAATGAGGATTGTGGTTCCATTTTATTTCACTTTTTAGCAAATGGATGTCCAGGATTCTAGTACCTTTTTATTTTGTGGTGACGGGTCTCCTGCAGCACAGGCTGGCATTGAGGGACAAAGTATGCAATAAAAAAAAGTATGTTTGACTCTTGCCTCTTTCTCCTGGGTTTTGTTTACATGGTGGCTGACAGTCAAATCCTCGTGTATGCACTTGCAAGCGCTCTGCCAACTAGGCTTTCCTCCCAGGTCTCCCACGACCGTTTACCAAGAGAACTTGATCAAGTGGGCTACGGACGCTTTTATAATAAGCAGAGTCAGTGTGTGGCTGCACAGATGGGCGTCTTTCTAGATAATTCCCTTAGGTTTCGCTCACTGAGGCTGATGTCCCCATAGTCCTTTAGAAGGATAACTGTTAGGACTCTGCTTACCTATCTGCTTGTTATCCCTGTCTCGTTCCCCCAAATCTCCCAGGTCTTGTGACCCTCTAACCTGGTCTTCCCCCATTGGAGTAGCCACTTTGTAATAAATGACTCAAATGGAACAAATGTAGGGAAGCCCCAAGGGCTCATTGGAAATACCAAACTGAAGAGCTGGGTGGCTGACCCTCAGAGTGCCGTCTTCTTCACCTAAGCAGAGCTGCTGGTCTGTCTGTTGCTCCCACTCCAAGGGTAGGGCCTTTACACTCAATCTACAGAGTTCTCCACAGTGCCCTGACCTGAGGTACTGATGGCTCAGGTAAGCTACAAACTGCGATGTGCCCTAGCTGCTTCTCTGCAGCTTCATGGGCAGCAAATGCAAGCAGAACCAACATTCCTGGCCTTGGGTTGACGGCCAGAGTCCTCACAGTTCTCTTCTGTGACTTTTGGTGCGAGCACACCCACTCCTAGTCTCTACAGTTGTCTAGCTTTTTTTCTGTTGCTTAGAAAACCACTAAAATCACTAAAACCCTTCTTTCAGCCTGCAGAATTGTTGGAGTCACACATGGTTGTCCCCAGGACCAAGCTGCTCTGGGCCTCAGAAAAGACTGACAGAGCAAAGGTGTGGTCCACTCCTTTCCCCCACTACACAGAGCTGACTCAGCTACACCAGAGGAAGGATGCTGCCTCCTAGCTCTCAGGTGGGCAGCAAGAGAAGTGGACTCTGTTTTTAGACAGGCCCTCCAGAAAAAGGACAAACTTCCATAGTTTGAACTGAACCATCCATCTTAAATCTAACCTGTGCAGAAGCACTGTTGCGGGCAATCAGCCTGGGTCGCAGTGGCACAGTGCTTCCGAGAGCCAGTGTGCACGGTTGGGACTCTGTTTCTTGTGTGAAGACCAGGCCTTCTCTCCCCCAAAAATATGATAACTTACACCTTAGGGTTGAAGGAGAGCCTCAAGTATACACAGAGAGAAATTATCAGATCACCTAGCCTTCATATCTGAGATAGTGGGAATCTCTCCAGTCTGAAATTCCGTTGATTATTGGATCAGTTGTGGAGGGATCACTGTGTGTTCTCCATGGGCCCTTACCCTGAGAGAGCCACAGACGAGTGGCAGGATGTTCATCCAGAACTCTTTGAAATTTCCTTGGCACTGGAGGATGCTCTGTTAACCTTGACTCGCTGGCCAAGGTTTTGTGGACGATAGAACATTCTGTATTTCCTCACTCCGGCCACAGCGGGATCCTGCAGATGCTAAAGCAGCCAGTTACACTTATGTTAATGGCCTCAGCCAAGAAAAACGACACGTCAACTCAGTGAATGAATCCTGTTTCAATACTATTTGACATCTTTATGCAGCCTGCCAGACATAATTAAGAGACATGTTTTTCATGTGGATTCACATTTCCATTTGGGTTCTTGTAGTCTGAAGAAGTTTGTCAGTATTTCCTGTAGAGATCCACTAGCAACAGAATCTGTCTTTATCTGGAAATATTTAGCACAGTCTTATGTTCGCAACACGAAGTGCAGACTGTTGTTTTGAGCAGAGACTAAAGGCAGTCCCACAGAGGACTTAGGAAGAGACCCACAGCCTCGTCCTCTATCAGCAGACAGCAGCAAAGGGGTGCGCTGTTGGGAATGATCAATGTGCATTCAGGCAGCCCACGAGGAGGGGCAGCATTCTGACTGACACTGGGAAAGGTAGCCACTGTGGTATCCTACAGAGCAGGGTCTGAAGTTCTATGCTAGTTCATCCTCCCTCTTTCCCGGATGCTGGCCTTCCCCTATCTATATCGCTGCCTAGTATAGAACTTTATATTCCTGGACTCAATACAATAAGTATACAGCCTTTTATATGGAATTGTATTGTTGAGTCTATAGTACACAGAAGAATGGTTATGATACAAGTCTGTGCCTGTAAATAGAGCAATGTACTGCACGAAGCCCACCATGACACCCCCAAACAACAACGCATGGCAGGAAAAGTGACATCAACATCAGACGATCTGTGAGGGTATAAATAGGCAAAGATGTGTTCACTGTCTGAAAGGCTGACAGTTGACAAGCGCCTGAAATGTGCCTCACCACTGTTTTCCTGCGTCCGTTATTCCCGATGAAAAGTCAGCTAGAATCTTACTAGAACCTTCTTCTACAGGACAGGAGTCCTGTCTGTGTCCTTATGTTCAGCAGTGTCCTATGGCTGTATCTGTTGGAGTCGTCCCACTTGTAACTTTCCCCAGTTGCATATGCTGCTTGTGAAGAAACTTGACTGTCTGGGGAGGTAGCCCAGTGAACGAAGCACTTGCTACATAAGTGTGAGGCCTGAGTCTGAATCTGCAGAACTCACAGAAATCTGAATTCTTAGAACATGCCCACATTCCCACTGCTCTTACAGTAAGATAGGAAGTGAAAACAGAATGACCCTCAGAGGCTGCTGGGTCAGTGACAGTGTTTCTGCTAAGCTGTTGTTTTTATCTGGTGTTACACTTAGCTCATTCCATACCGTTATGTACTAAAAGCTTGTCATCTACCCCATTGCTTTCCACACTACCTGGTGTGTAAATTGCTCACCGTCTGATCCCATTAAATCTAGGCAGGGGCGGCTTCTGAAACCAGTTTCGGCATTTGTCTGTCTTACCCCATAGCACTCAGTCAAGTTTTCCCACTGGCTCATTCTTTCTTCTGACATAGCCTCTTGCTCTTGTTTTTCAGGGCACCTTTAGATGGGAACTTGCCGCACTATGCAGCCAGCCAAGTGTTATCTGGGAGGAGTCTTACAGATTTCCTCTCCTAGGACAAAATGTCTGATGCACTACTGAGGTGTAACCTCTGGTCTTCTCTGCTCACCTGCCCCTGGGTCTGAGTCTAATCCCAGTACTGCCTGGAACCCTAGAGGAGAGCCTCCTGTGTGCTGTGATGGCTGGAAGAATCCTCCATCTCTTCTTCTCGTCAGGGAACTCACATCCTGTTTATTCAGAGACTTTTTAGCCAGCTTCGCTTCTGAGGAGCGATGTCTACTGAGCCCTTGTTCCCTACCCCAGAGGGAAGGCAGCTCCTTTGCTTTTTGAGGCATTTGCACATCCAGCACCTGAGACAGCAACTCTTTCCTTCAGGGTTATGAGGTGTAGGTCCTGTATGGCTCTGCAGGGAGGGGTCCTTACTTAACCCTGCCCAGCCGCATACAGATGTTACCCATGTACCTTTATTCTGCTGATTTCTGCAGTATCCCTTTTCTGTAATGGCCATAGCCATTCCTGAGTTTTCAGGGCCCTCAGACACAGTGTTCCTCAGAAACATGCCTGGGGCTTGAAGGGGTCAGTAGGTTGGTTTGGTCTGGTCCTCTTGCTTCTGTGACATGTCCTATCTGCCACCCACCTAGATTTTACTTTACTTTCAACCCAGGCTTTGCCCTCTGACTGTGCTTTCTGTCTGGAGTCCTACCAGCTAAAGCCCATCCTCTGCAGAGCAAAAGCCAGTGTGGGCTGCTTCCCTGTTCAAGGAATCCGTTCCCCTCTCCTTTCTTCTGGGGTTTCCTTATAGCATCTTCAGGTAGTTGTGTTTAAATTCTTCCTCTTTTCTGGCCGTGGAACCCTCTATTTTTTGTAATACAGATGCTCAGCTTAGGATGGGATTAGCTCTCGGCAAACCTGTTAGAAAGTTGAAAATGACTTTAAAAAAATAAATAAATAAAAGGCTTTCACACAGTGCCCAGGGAGCGTTGCAGCTCAGCAGCTCAGCACCCCATAGAGCCAGCTGTGTCCCCTGTGACAAGGTGCTGCAGCCGTGTAGCACAGCAGGACCCAGCTGTGTTCCCACAAACCTCGAAGGTCAGGATGCCAAAGTCAGAAGTACCATTTCTATGGAGTCTGTATTGCTTTCATGCCTGCATAAAGCCAGAAAGTGTGTCAGACCGTTACATAAAAACTGTCCTTAAAATTCGAGGCAACTTTTCTTGTTCTCAACAGTCATGACAACTTTTCCAGTGACTGTGTCTTCTTCATCTCCTGCATCTTAAAGGTTATCAAAGTTCTTTTTCTATAAGTAGCGTTTTATGTTATTTTCTCCACCCGGCATTACTTGTGGCTTCATACTGGTCCAGGGAGCCTCATCGTATTCCTGAGCAAAGGACAGGGCTCTGGTGCACCAAACTTCTGTGGTCTGGGCTTTGCAGCTAGCAACAGCCTTTTGCACTCCTTGCTCTGGTTTTTCTTAAACTACAGTGGTAGTGGAGTTAGGTCTAATTCGATTGCGTCCACACTGAGCCTTTCTGCCTGCGTTTCATTCTGTTCTCTACAGCCCTGGGCATCTTGGTGCACATTGCTGGACCCAGACTATGGTCCAAATAAGAGGACTTGGGTATTCAGCTGTTCCTTGGAGATTAACTTCATAGTTTTGCAAGCCATCAGCAGGAGTCTGTAATATTACAGAAGGTTGGATTTTACTTGTCCTACATTTTAGCTTTTAGATTAAGTTTTAGAAGAAACTCAGAACTTCAGTAACAATTAAGACCATAGAGATTGAATTTTAAGTTTAAATTTTCATTCCATGTGTGACTGTGTGTAACGTTATTAAAGACAGTGGTTTGGGTGAGATTTCTATGCTTTTTTCCTTCTTTGAGTCATGGCTTTAAAAAAAAAATCACAGAGCTTTTCTGTGGGTCTGCATGTTAGCTCCTTCCACAAGAGTGTTATTTTGTATGAAATTCTTGTCGTTGACTCTGTGTCACTGGAGTGTCCCCTCTATACATACTTGAGAAAGGCACTTCCCAAGAGGTTTTAGAAACAGTTATGTGGGGCATAGAAGCTCAGAAAAGGGTCTAAGGCTTGAAGACAGATGAGTTTTAGTGCGTGTCTGTGACCATTTTCTCCCTGGCCCCTGTGAAAAGACTTAGAAAATCATTGTAGGTTTACTGTTTCAACAGTTTGTTTAATGTAAGTGACGTCTGTTTGCAGGTTAACATTAGCTACTCTGATACATAGTTAACCCACAGCAGTTTCCTAGGTCAAAGGAGACAGTGTCCTCCGGGTGGGGCAGAGTACACTCGTGTCCATTTGTGTGAAGTTTATATTTGGTATCTTGTGCAGTCTTGGGTCTCCTGTAACTCCCCTCTCCAACAATACCAGGTTTATTGCCACTTGTCACTGGTAATGTGACAACCTACATGCTGAATCCATCACAAGATTGAGTTGCAGGTCTCTGCTGAGTGATCGCTCCCCACAGTCTTGGGTGGCTAGCAACTCAAATAATGGGTTTTATATTTTAAATAATGTAATAAATACAACATTTATTTTATAGCACAGGAAACAGATTCTACATCTTTAGCTGTTTTAGGGGTCAACTGATTTTTGTTGATTCTGCTTCCTTGTCTTTGAGAAGAGTTGAGTGGTTGGGAGATCATGAAGCTTAGAACATTGTTCCTTAGCAGTGCCCACACTGGCTCGGTATGGCCTTCACTTGTCATTTCTGAACAGTCCAGCCCTGAGCAATTGAGAAGCCCACATTGTGTCAGGTAACTGCTGAGGCTGCTTCCTATACGGTCAGGGTCTGGGGGCCCAGAGGAGAAAAGCCGGCATTCAGGGAAAAGGGAGAGAGGAAGAAACCATTCTGTGTCCTCACATCCTCGCCTCAGCTTTAGGGATGTGGAAAATGTAGGAAATGAGGAAAAGAGGGTGTTCTGGTTGAGTGCACACTTTTGGGGGTAAAAACAGATTTAGGGGAGCAAAATGGCATTTAACATCGTTTTCCTTTGAGACATAATCTCTTTCCCCTGCACACTTAAAGCTTTTAAGCTACAGCTGCCATGAAATGGATTGTTGAAAGGCTTCCCAAGAGGAACATGTCAGGACTTTGCAGCGCTCTCCTATGTTATCAGCTGTGTGGACCAGCTCACACCTACCTCACTGCAGTTCTCGATGCAGAAAATCTGTTGGTTGTGAAATCTGTGTTCTTAATTCTCACTACATAGAAGCAATAATGGATGTTTAAATGGAGACTGGTCTACAGTTAAGGGCTTTAATTCTGTCTGTATCTTAAGTAGATATGTTGGAGAATTTGTTGCTTTTTTTTTTTTTTAAGAAAGAATAACAAATTATCTTTTAAGATAAAGATGGGGTATTTCCACATGCTCTTGCCCTGGTAGGCAGCCAACAAGCATTATTTGGAGTGTTAGAGAACTTGATATACACTGGATCTTCTAATCTGGAACTTTGCAAGAAATGTGCTGATGTTCTTGAAAATTGATGGGCTTAGACCTTTGTGGCCTTAATTAGGAGCTGTTGGCTGATATATATAAGCCTCTGCCTGCCACACATGGCACAAAACCACACCCGACCACTGTGGAAAAGTCTGGTGGTATTTACACTAAGTGTGGGTGTCACAACAGATGATGGGTATTTCTGTTATGACATGCGGAAATTATCGTCAAATGTTTTCCTTTGTCTGAATTGTTAGTCTGCCACTTACACTTAGAATGTCAAATAATAGAATGCATTATAATGAAAGATGTAAATTTGATACACAACATGTCAATCATCACTCAAAGATCAACATCTTCTGTTAAAGGTGTTAGCATTTCAAAACCAAGATTTGATGGGGAATAGCCTGACTGCCTTAGAGCATTCCGTTAAGAGGAACGTGCCTTGTTGGTTGCCAGACCCTTTGGTTGAGGCACCTGCACACCACTGAAGGCTCTTGCTCTTCACAGCCTATCGCTTGCTGCTGCTCACCTAGGAACGGACAGCACGGGCTTCAGATGGCTAATGCTGCCCCAGCTGTGATTGTTAGAACCAACTCAGGCAGTGGCACTGAGTGCCAAGATAAAAGTCCCCTGTGAGTCATAAAGGAACGAGCTACCTCGTGCGCATCCATGGATGTGTTTGGTTTTATAGCTACAAGCGTCTTTCCAGTTTATACTTAAAATGAAGATATATTCCTGAAATTACAGTATTTCTTGTGGTTAAAGCACAACTGATGTTCTAAGACAGGGTCCTTCTGTTACAGCCCTGGCTGACCATGAAATGGCAACTGTCTTCCTGCCCTAGCCCCGACTTTTGGGAGGCTGTGTCATTTCTGTTTTAGTTTTGTATGTGTGGTTTAAAAATTATTTTTATTTAACATTAACATGATACAAATTCATGTTAATGGGATGCCACATAACATTTTGATTTGTGTATACTGTTCATACATTTCAGGATAAAATGTAAGCATGTAGTTTGAGCTCACTGCAAGGGAGTCGCAGGAGTCCCAGCTCCTACTGCCATTTTCTTTCCTGATTGGGGCAGGAAAGAAAAGATGGACTGAACTGCCTGTGGAGGTATCGATGGTAGTGGAGGTGGTGATGGTGTTGCCGATGCTAGTGAATGTTTCCTTGTTAAACTTGTAGCTTTCTCGAGTAATGAGGTTTGTTTCTAACCTTTTTCTCACACGTAGGTGGAAAGTATTGTTGACAAAAGAAAGAACAAGAAAGGGAAGACAGAGTACCTGGTGCGATGGAAAGGCTATGACAGTGAGGATGACACATGGGAGCCGGAGCAGCACCTGGTAAACTGTGAGGAATACATCCATGACTTCAACCGGCGCCACAACGAGAGGCAAAAGGAAGGTACCCTGGCTCGTGCCAACAGAGCCTCCCCCAGCAACGCCCGGAAGCAGATCTCCAGGTCCACCCACAGCGCCCTCTCCAAGACCAACCCCAAAGCACTTGTGGTAGGCAAAGATCATGAGTCCAAAACCAACCAGCTGTTGGCTACCAGCCAGAAGTTCAGGAAAAACACAGCTCCATCTCTTGCAAACCGCAAGAACATGGACCTCGCCAAGTCAGGGATCAAAATTCTCGTGCCTAAGAGCCCCATTAAGGGCAGGACCTCGATTGACGGCTTCCACGGGGAGAGCCCTGAGAAGCTGGATCAGGGTGCCGAGGACACTGTAACCCCAGAGGTGACTGCAGAGAAGCCCACTGGGGCTTTGCTGGGCCCTGGTGCAGAACGAGCCAGGATGGGGAGCAGGCCCCGAATACATTCACTAGTGCCTCAGGTTTCTGGCCCCGTGACTGCTGCCATGGCCACGACCTTAGCTGTTAATGGAAAAGGTGAGTGTCCATGTGGGGTGTGATAGGCTTCGTGCCTATGCTGGGCAGTGATCCCAGAGGGTCCTCTAATCCTCCGGGAGGGGCGTCACATAGCTACCGTCCAGGCCTTTGGGAGGTCTTTACGTCTTTCTTTCCTCAAAGCCTTCGTTATTCATCCCAAGTCAGCACTGGCTCTCGCCGCCCCATAGCTGTGCCACAGTCTGCACTGTTCTGTACAGAGTCTCTCCCTAAACAGTCTGCTTGGTATTTTTATAGCACGTTTTATGATGCCGTCTGCATCTCTTACACGTGGCTTTGTTAAGAACCTTCCTTCAGTTTCTCACACGGCCAGCGTAGATTTAGACCCCGTGCCCTTATTCTATGTACCCACGTCAGTCACCAGAAATGCTCCAGTGGAGGCGTCTGTCTCTTGGTGGTCATATCATGTCTCGTTTGGGAGTAGGATCTCGCTCAGCACAGTGCTATCTGCCACCATAGCCTTGCTTCCCCACAGCTGACCTACCCGTCTCCTAAGACAGCCTTCCAGGGGCCCTTCCTTTTGCTCACCACACCTTACTTAAGAATATTTCATACTTCTCTCATCCAGACTCCTACTGGCCACACTAGTCTTTTACATCTTGAATCTGTCTTCTTGCCACACGCAGCTTTCTCAGATTTAATTCCGTGTAAGAGAGTACCAGTGACACCCAGAGCCTCATGCTAACCATCACAACCCAGCAGCTAGCTCTCCGGCAGCTCTCCATAGCTCTCCTGCATCATGCCTTTGACACCTCCCATCCACCTCATTTATCTAATGGGCAGAATGGAACCCTCTGACCAAGCTAAGGTGTTGTCTCACTTCCTTAAGTAGCAGGAACACTTCTGGGTACCCTTGGCCGCCTGCCCCAACCTGTGCAGGCACTGTGCTAACATACCCTGGACTATTGTTCTTATCTGCCTCTCGAGCTCCATTTGGATCACAGGCTCTACCTCCTGAACCCCCTTTTCTCCTGGCCCCTCTTACAGTGGCCCTCTGTGTGTATACCCAGCTTGAGCTTCATAGATAGTGTGTGGGGTTGCTGGGGGAGCCACTTAGCTCCACAGGTAAAAATCACATTAGCTTTGTTAGCAACCCTGCCATAGTATGTGCAACAGATTTTCTTCTTGGCCTTGACCCTTATATGGTACCTCAGCTAACTATTAACTGAAATCTGATGTCAGACAGCATCTCCCAGGTACATACTAGACACAAGTTTCTGTGTTTGGTTCATGGGAGGGGACATATGATGCTCAAACCTTGGACTCGGCAGAGGTGAGGCTTTCTGCATGCTACTCTAAACCCAGAGGGCCAGCTTTGGTAGGTTCCCACATCAACGCTACCTTTCTCTTACTGTGCTGGCTGCAAATTCAGCCTCACGTGTGATTGGTATTCTTTATGAGAATGGTGACATTCCATAGCCATGAGGATCATAGACATTCAGAGGTGGAGAAGACTGTTAATCCCCTGCAAGTGAGCTCTGTTTCCCAAGTCCAGGGAAAATGAGAGTTCATGGAAAGAGCCACAGACACAGAAGGAATAAAAACAGATGTCTCCATTAATCTCCTGTGTTTTCCCCGTGATGCCTCTAAAACTCGGGGGCATCTGTTCACAGCTCTGGATATAGACAAGGACCAGTGGTTGCAAAGTGACAGCCTGTGCAACAGACCCCACTCACCACCTGGTTTTGTAGGCTAAAAATGAGCTGCACTTTTTCCTAATGACTTAGAAGCCAAGAGGGCTATTCATGTGAAAATAGAACCAAGTAAAATTGTGACTTTGTGTAAACTGACTAGAACACAGTTGTATCCATCTGTGTGTGGACTATCCATGTGCTTGTGTCTGCTACAAGGACAGCTGAGACACTAGCTCCTGTGTGGCTTAAAGTTTACTGGGCCCTTCAATAGGAAGTCACTGTTTTTGAGGCTTTTATATTTCAACTTTCAAGTGGGCCGTAAAAGCTTTAGAAGGTCTGTGATCTTTATCATTCTCAATAGTTTCTATGTGCTTTGTTCATGGGAGGGAACATATGATGCTTAAAACCTTGGACTCAGCAGAGATGAGGCCACCGGCATTCGACTCTAAACCCAGAAGGCCAGCTTTGGTAGGTTCCCACATCAACACTACCTTTCACTTTCTCCCTCATGTGCTCCAATGTGGACTGTGCCCCTCTTAAGTTTCCATAATCTGCAAAGGGCCCTCAGTCAAAGCCTCAGATTCTTGTGCAAGTAGGGTACTGGCTCCAGTATGGGGATTTGATGGCGTCCCACTTTTAAAAAGTTCATACACTGCTGCAAAGGTTGTATGAGCCTGAGAGCTTCAGCTTTTAATCCTGCTATGGAGTTGGGTGGGTTGGTGTGAAGTATCACCTCACGACTGTTAAATCCCAACCTCTGTCTTCTTCACAGTTCATGCTTGCCTTAATGCTTATTAATCACATAGAGCCCTGTGCTGGAATACTGCTGAGAACAGTCTACGCTGAGGGGTGAATAGAAGCTACTTGAGAACATTTTTAGGATAGTGGGCTGATCCTTTCCAGCCTGTAGATTAATAAGAATGGGTACCCCCTTACCCAGTGTGTGTGTGTGTGGGGGGGTGCTCCACCCCATTGGCAAGTCCTTTCTTAACAAGTGAGATAAAAAGAAGCGCAGCAAGACTCAGGTAGACCAGTACTCCCTTCTGAGACAAAGAGGTTTTTTGACTACTCTAGCATGGAGACTAGTGGGACGGGAGAGACTGTGGTCACAGCTATGCCTGCTATGGACTGCTTCTTGAGAAAAGTTTATGGGTGGGCTCCTGTAGAACACATGCTCATGGAAGGTAAGGACTTGAAGAGCCTTTCTGACCCAGGAGAGAATTGTACAAGCCTTCCACACATTTTCTGTCCTCAGTGACGAGATGCAAGACTGAAGCTCTGCTCAACTGTTGATCCACGTGCATAGATTATTTTTTAAAGCAGTTGTTTGTCTTTAATTTCCATATTAATTTTAGAGCTGCTTAAGAAAAGGGGTTTGTTTTTCTAAAACTAATTGAAACAGAGACTGGTAGAATCATTTGGAAATGAAGTATCTTTCTGTTCAAAAAACATTAATCATATGTTCAAGGGCTGCGTTTATCACCAAGAGCAGATTAGAGTATCTTAATCAGAATGAATGCTTTGGGCCATTTTAGTACACTGATATTTTTATAGAATAACCATATATATATATATTTGGCTTTTAGTTATTTTGAGATTTAAAAAAAGCTCAGAAAGTGGATGTATAGCTTCTCTCATAAATGACGACCAGGAGGTCAGAGGTCATTTCTTGCTCTGATTACCTAGTGAATTAATTTTACAAAGGAAGCAGTTGCTTTTAAAGACTGTTATTGCAACTTTTTTCTGTTCACAAATTCAAGTATGTAATGTTTACCATTTCACAAGTAGGAAATATGAGACAATACTGTCAGCAAACTTTCCAAAAAGTTAAAAAAAACCAGAAGCAAACCCCACCTTGTTACCACATGGAGCTGAACCACCGTCTCAGAAAAGTGAAGAAGCTAAGAAAGGCCTCAGCTTGCCTTTATCTTGCCTCAGATGTGAACTTGTGGCCTGGATCTCTCTCCTCTTAGTGTTCAGGAAGTGTATGTTTTAGGTTAGCAGCTGCTCTCTAGTCATAGGCTTTGAGGCAGGGAAGATGAAGTTAGACCAGCACCCAGCAGTAGCCCAGTAGGGACTACAAGGAAACGTTTACTTGAAAAGAAGTGCCAGTGAGCAGGGCACAGTGGCACGGACCCATAATCTGGGAGGCTGAGGCAGGAGGATTGCTGTGAATTTTAGGCTAGCCTAGGCTACATAGTAAATACAGGGAGGGACACAGTACTACCAAATAAGGCCAGGAAAACTGAAATAAACGGAGGCATACCTGCAGGTGTACGCGTAAACATTTGATCTGGGGAGGCTGGAGTGTGACTCAGTGGCTAAGAACGCTTGCTAATCCTCCACAGCACCATGTGGTTGGTCCCCAGCACCCACATCAGGTGGCTCTCACCTGTCTCGTGTTCCAATTCCATGAATTCAGACCTCTGGTCTGGCTTCTCTGGGCTAGAAAAATGCCACACATAATGACAAGCAGGCAAAGACACATACGTACAATAACAATCAGTTGGATTTACAAGAAAAAAGATGGTAGGGGCTCATCGGGAATCTGCTTTATGGACGTGCATGAAGACCTGAGACTGTATCCTGTCACTTAGGTAAAAGCTAGGTGTGGTGCCACATGCCTGGAATCTCAATGCTGAAATTAGTTGAGTGCCAGATTTTAGTGAAAGCTTGCCTCAAAAAATGGGGCAAAGGGCTGGGGAGATGGTCCATTGGTTTAGTAGGTGAAAATGCTTGCCCTGCAAGTGTGAGGACCTAAGTTTGAATCTCCAGAACTCACACAAAGGCCAGGCACTACAGTGTGAGTGAATATTATCTGATGTAAGCCAGCTAACCTGGTACATTCAGCAAAAAATATAACAGAGACCCTGTGTCAGGCAATGTGGAAGGGCAGGGCCAACATCCAAGATTATCCTCTGACTTCCGCACATGCTTGTGCCCCCAGTACACTGTGTGTGCCTGCCTGCCTGCCTGCCTGCCTGCCTGCCTGCCTGCCTGCCTGCCTGCCTGCCTGCCTGCCCTCTGACCTCCATTCCCTTCACACACACACACATACATCTGAACTCAGTGGGCATTCGTCAGTGGAAGCCACTTGTTAAGAGTCTTCTATGTAACTTAATATCCCAATGCTTCCTGTCACTTCCTACTCAACACTGAGAAAGGTTATGAAAGTTAAAACCCAGTGAAAAGCTCCCTACCTCATGACAATTGATGCCCTCAAGTAGGACTTGTGATACTCAGTTAGCAGATGGGACCCCTGGTTCCTTGTGATGAGTTTAGTGTACTTTCAGTTCTAATCACAGCTCTACACATTATAAAAGTTTGGTTATCCCTCAGAAGTCTTCAAAGTATGCAAGCGTGATCACTTGGTTTTAAAACTTGTAAATATGCAGGTACTTGTCAACCTGTGGAGTGTAACTTAGACCCCTTGGGGAAAAGTTGCTGGGGTCCATCTCACTGGCAGAGCATTGGCCTCACTTGAGCAGACCACACTGAGCTCGGTCTGTAACGTGCCTGTGTGCATACACAACATAGGTAATTCCACTTGTTACTTAGAGAAGTGAAAGCCTTTGTGTGTGAATGGAGGGCTGACTATTTCTTGAAAAAAGTATTATATCACTATTTCATATAATTTGGATTTCTTTATAATTGGCCAATAACATACACATGAACTTTTTTGGGTTGCTTGATTTTTCTTAATATTCTTAATATTTGAATAGTTATGTTTGATACCGACTCATCCCAAAGAAATTGGTGTAATTTTATTAAAGTATTAAATCTCCATTTTGAAATCTCATTTTTTTCCTCTCTCCTATGCATATTAGGCTAACTGAACTAGTTAACATTTCCCTACATTCTTAGGCAGTTTAATCGAGCCTGTGAGACAAGTGGATTGAATGAAAGTATATAGGCCATTTAACTATTTTTATGCAAGTGCCACAGAAATGAGGAAGTAGACAACAGATGTAAGAACTTATGTACCATTTTAACAAATGACGGTAAATTATGGAGAAGCATACCACAAAGGAAAAGGTGGTGGCAAAGTGTGGGTAGATAGACACACGCAGAATCAGACTGGCGAGGTAAGGTTT
Source organism: Rattus norvegicus (assembly GCF_021556685.1). Taxonomy (NCBI): domain Eukaryota; kingdom Metazoa; phylum Chordata; class Mammalia; order Rodentia; family Muridae; genus Rattus; species Rattus norvegicus. Next base: position 28,950,186 of record NC_141550.1, on the reverse strand, counting down.
CTTTGAGCAGACTTGCCTGGGTTCCATCTCTCCAGTGATAAGGTGCCTTTTGATATGGAAAGGGCAAGGCACAGTAGGCATACTCTCCCTCTGTGGATTCATGTTTGAGAGCAGGGAAATAATTCTGATCTTGCACAGCACAGATTGGCTTGCCGGGCCTCCCTGCAGATCACCTTCTCCTGCACAGGGAACAGGCTCCTTGGGAGTGTTTCTGCTTCCTGTCTTGTGAGTGTATGATAATATCTTCAGGGTGGCGCTTTCCCAGTGAGCCGTCATGCAGTGTGGGGCCATGCTTGCTCATGGGAAAACCCAATGAACCAACTTCAGTACCCTTGTTGCCAGTCTAGAAACTAGCCAGATGTGAACTTTTAAGATTTTTTTGTTATTATATTTGTGTGTGTGGAGGGTATTTGCCTGCATTTATGTATGCTCACCATGTGTGTGCTTGGCGTCCTTCAAGGCCAGAAGAGGGCATTGAATCCTCGAGAACCAGAATGTACAGATAGTTGTGAGCTGCCATGTGAGTGCTTGGTGCCAACCCTGGGTTCTCTAAAGAAGAGCCAATGCCCTTAGTCGCTGAGTCACAGAACTGTTCGCCATAAACGTTACTAGCATGCGTCGTAAAGGACTTCCCTTGTTACCTCTCCAAGTATTTGCCGTCTCTGAGTTGGCGATTTGCTGCTATAAGCAGTGGGGCCGTAATTAATTGAGGAATTTGATAGGGGTTGCCAAAATGCTGTCTGAAGAGGCTGTCAAGCTTGTGACTGTTCATTTACTTGTTCTTACGGAACATTTTAATCTACTTCACAGAATCTGCCAGGGGTGCAGAAAATGGCACCTCGTGACTCGAATCTTAAGATGGGAAGCTGGGCGTTTTTCCTGTTCTTTGCTTTGTATCCCTCACCTGTGGTTAACAGTTTGAGATGTGATCTCAGGCACATACATGCATGCCTACCTCAGGAGCCATGCTGTCACCTCTGTGTGCCTGAGCCGTCGTGCTGGGTGGGGGGCATGCTTGTTCATGGTTCTTGCAACCCACTCCTGGGCTGGCTCTTCTGTAACAGGGTTTGGGGCAGAAAAACCTTCAGATTCACTTGCATTAATGAGCTGGTTCCTTCCCAGTTTTGAATAAACCAAAGGTCTTAATTTAATTTGAAGTTTCATAAAGTATAATTTAAAAGAAATTTGCATTTCTTTAGATCAGATGTAAAAAGAAAAAGAATGTAACTATAGTCTGTGCCTCTTGAATTTTGCATAGTACAGGGAAGTAAAGCTGGGTATATTTTGAAGTTAAATTTGTGTATAGTAATTTTTCTGATGCTTTATTTACTCTTAGACTATGAGAGCTAAACACCTGTTCTCAATTCCATTTGAATCTATTGCCTTCCCACTTTTGTTGGCTGTCTTCACCATCTGCTGTCTTGTTGCATAGTCCTCTGGCATCCTCTGGGTTAACTGTATCCCCAATCGTCCAGCATGCTACTCTGTTGCTTCTGTTCTGCTTAAATTCTTCCAGCATTGTGCATCCTATCTCAGACTACCTCCTTGTTACGAGTGAGATCAAGTCTGAAAAGGAAGGTGACTTGATTGATTTCTCTCTGCTCTGTCAAGTAAGTGACAGGCAAGTTTTCATAAGCCTAATTCATGCTACAAGTAGGGGTGGGTGTGTGTATGATAGTAACCAAGACTTGGGTTTTTTTTTCTTGCCTGTCTCAAATAAATGTAAATACTCAGAAGAAGCCAATGGCAGTGACATGTGTTGACCATGTAATCAGATTGGGCACAGCTGGACTCAGGGCTGGACGAGCCACCAGGCCTCAGCTGGCCTTTCATGGCTATTTGCCTCATTCAGACAACCCAGGGTATAGTGGGTTGGTACCCTGACCTCAAACTCCTTCCCCAAAGCTCCAAGGAGACAACTAACATCACAGAAATTGTCTGACCTAACAAATAAATGGTTTCTAAAGGAGTCATCCTGAGCTAGAAACAGGGCCACCCTGAACCACAGCAGTGAATAGTCTTGATACAACCAAAATCACCAAGTTCATTTAAATATAGTACTTCCCAGGGGGCAAGATTATCGTGGGGTTAGAAATAATCATTTGAGTAATACTTTCGAGTTATGTCATGTTTCAGTGTTTAACTTGCTGACTCATACAGCCTAGTTTCCCCAGTATGTACCCTGAACTGTACTCCTGGTAGGCTGTGCCCTGTCCATCCATTTGCTATATTTGAATCCTTAGTGACTGTTCTTGTTCTACCTTTAGAGGGTGTACTCTGCCTTTACTTCCTACCTTTTATACACCAGCCTCATCCATACATAAGCCTGTCAGGGAACCCTGGAAGGAAGAGGCCAGAGACTCTACCCAACGTTTAGTGGTGGGTAGAGTCGCCTTAAAATGTCTCCATACCTGGGTTGAGGGACTGGATGAGAACCTGCTGATGGGAAATGATCTTGAAAACCCTGGTGTAAAAGAACCGGCTGCTCTTAGCAAAAGGTATACTGAATCCCAAAAGGGAGGCCAGTAGATCAAGGGCTAAGCTATAGGGATTCCCAGATGTCACAAGTGATGAGGGCAGAGGGTTCCTGCAGTTGGAGTCAGAGGAGGGGATTTTTATGCCAGTCAGGGAAAAAGTGGTCTTGCTCATGCCGGTGTGAGACTGGTTAATATTGATATCAAAGACAACAAACACCTTCCTCATACACTTGGCATCCAAGTCTGTTCGTGAAGCCCCACACACCGCTCTTGAGGGTTTGTTTCTGATGTGCTGGGGACCGTGTAGAGAGCAGACCAGAGTTAGAGGGGCCACCAGCCCAGTTACTCAAGATGGCTGCAGTCAGGTTAAACTAGATCCCTGCAGGAAAGACTCAGAGAAAGATCCAGAAGGATCATAAATCTAGTGACACTTAGAATGGTAGGACTAGGCAATCAGCATGGTAAACCTCTTGACTGTTTGAGATTCACTTCATCTTTAGTCCAGTTGTCCACACCTAGTCGTAGCATGTAGCACATGTTTCTGAGAGCATGCATGAGTGGTTGGAGGAATTTTATCCCTGCTCTTCCATCGTTACTGCCTGTCTTCTGAGAAGAGAAGTGGGAAATGATCTGTGGTAAGAGCTCAAGGCAGGGTGAGGTGTGTTCACCTGTACATCAGCATAAATGTGCTCTGGGTGATTCCCCCTTTTTGCCCTTAGATGGATGTTTTCTTTTTCTCTTCTTGAGCTAGCTTCTCCTCTGCATCCCAACAGAAGCCAGAGCCCTTGTGTTAGGAGCCCTGCTAAGCTTGCATCTGGTGTCTTGGTACTCACTCTCATGAGTGTTCTCATGCTTTCTGTCCTCCTCCAAACCTTCTACCTGCTCCTCTCACGGCCCTCTGGGATGGATTGTGCCTCCCACAGCGCTCCAGGAATACTTCTTCCTGAACAAAGCCCGAGTCGTGGTAACTGTCCCTCAGCCCCTTTCCTTCAAGATTCTGCCTTGAACCTTCTTCTCCACTTCTGGAAACAGCCACCATTGCTGGCTTTTTTCTTTCAGTCTGGGTGTTGCCCTGACTGTTCTGCAGATGATCAGCACCTCGATGTTGAATGTGCAGGTTAGGTCCCGTCAGAGCCTGTGTCCCAGGCACACTTCATGCTTTACCTCATTGTTGCCTTGCAGTCTTTGACTATGTTACCACAGAGCATTAGCTTTGTTTCACACATCACTGTGCTCACAGTTCAGTAGAGTTATACAAAATCACATGGTTTTATACAGTGCCAAGAACTCTTCCTGACACAGAGAATTCCCCCATCCTATACATAGTAAGGACCTATTGTCTATCTCCCCCCCAACCCCCACACACATAGATACAACCCCTAGAGGCACCCACTCCCAAAATATGCCACATGTGTGGGTGACCATTGAGGCCAGAAGGAGACATTAGATCCTCTGGAGATAGAGACAAGATGTTGTAAGCCCCTCCTTATGGCGTCCATTAAAGAGCAGCCTGGTTGCCCTCCCTTCCATGTATGTTAAGTAGGCCCGGTAGCATGGGATTGAAATGATGGCTGTATATTGCAGACTCACTGAACCTGGCAAATGATAGGCTGCTGCCACATAAGCCAGCAAGAGCTCTTAGCCGACCCCTAAACTAGTAAGAGTACTCAACCACAATTCGAACCTTGCTGATCCCACCTGTCCGGGTCAGGCTTCAACACTCAGATACTCTTTTCTTGACACACGCCTGCACTGTAATGCTTCCAGTTTTAGAAAGCATTCTGTCACCAAAGAGGCCGCATTTCTTCTGAATGGTTAATACTTTGCGGGATTGACCTGTGTGTTTGGAACCAATGTGTGAGAAACAAATTGCTGTGTTAGTTTTTAGTAATAAAAGGGGAGCGCTGTAAAGTTTGCCTTTCAGTATTCTGCCAGGTAAGCCGTCTGTTCTGGGTGAGTTAGAATCTGTACTGGGTAAATGAAATCATCTGAATTAGACTCAGAAGATTCCTGTAGGAACGACGCATTTCCCCAGAACTGCTGCTCATGCATAGCATGTGGCCTGTGCTTAGATTTTACTCTTTATGCTGTGGTTTAGATACAGCTTGACCTGCTGTAGAGGCTGGGTTTCTGGAAGCTTAGTCTTCAGAGTGGTGATGTAGAAGGTGATTAGGTTTGGGGACCACCCCTGAAAGATAAGCATAGTAATTGTGGTGTGCCAGCAAGACCATGGTGTGTGTGTGCGTGTGCACGTGTGTGTGCGTGCGCCATGTGTGCGAGTGCGCCATGTGTGCATGCAAACACCCTTCTCTTCATGTCCTTGCTATGAGATCCTCACCAGGGCACCAGGCACGTGATGCAAACATGAGTGAACTTCTTTGCAAAGTTAGGCATTTTATTATACTAACAGAAATTGGGCTGTTGGTCTTTTTTTTTTTTTTTTTTTTTATGAGGTTGCTCTGAGGAAGTCAAAAAAGTTGTTGCATCCCCTGAAGCTGGTGATACTAAGGTGGGTGCTCTAGATGGAACTCACATCCTCTAGAAGAGCAGTAAGTGGTCATCACCACTGAGCCATCATTGCAACCCATAGAGTCCATTTTTATAGTACAGTTCCATTACTTCTTCCAGTCCAGAGGAACTCTTTGTTGCTGTAGTGATTGAAACCGCGAAAGAAAATGACTTAGTGAAATCTAAAAATTACATAGTAAGATGGCATGGTTTATGAGGCGGGTACCTACCGTCTTAATTAAGTATTCTTGTATTAGTAGTGGGGCTGCGTTTTGTCTGCTAAGGAGCACTCCCATCCCAAGGATGGGCACCGTGACTTTTATTGGCTGTAACACACATTATTGCCCTCAACTCATAATGAACTACATAGAGATTATTTTTCATCTTGCTGGTGTCTGCGTGATGTATCCCTTGATAGCACTGTAACTGCTGTGTTCTCTTCTCTGGAAGGCATTTCCATCAAAGCGTGGTTGTTGCTTCCATAGTTGGGATTGCCTCCCAAAAGTTAAATGCCATTTTGGTTTTGTAGCAAATGCCATGAAAATAGAATGGCGAGCATTTCCTACGTGATAAGGAAGATCAGGCTGCCTAACAACCTGCTCCATGGGCATGGCTGCCGCTTTGTCCCTGTCTTGTGACCATGCAGTGTGAAGGCCATAGAGCACGTGTGGCACTGCACATCTGTCTATAGTGTCAAGATCTGAGCCACCGCTTTGTGGACTTAACAGTGAAGTTATAAACAGTTTTCTCCTTTTCTGTGTCTTAAACTGACTTTAAAAACAAAGGCTTGCGGGGGACAAAAGGCTTTATAGTTACAGGAAGCTGTTTTCAGAGTTCCTCAGTTGCCTCAGCCTTAGTACAAGTAAAGAAGAGGAACTTAAAATAGTCTGAGTTGTGCTGTGGTTTGGTTTTACCTAGGAGAAGAGATTGTCTATGCCAAATTTTGGTGGTATTCCCACTGGGTCATCTAAACGTTTTTCATAATGTAGTTTTTCAGAAGTTCATTCTGGCAATTTGAAAGGACCATAGCATGTGGCCTATTCCTGAGTTTTCACAAGGGATTCTCAAATGCACTTAATAATCAGTTGCACACTGGATTTTCCTCCTTGTGTAGCCTCTGGGCAGCTGTGATGGCCTAGGGTGGCCCTTTCCTTGGAGTCACATATTAGATATCCTGCATGTCAGATATTTACGTTACAATTCCTAAAGGTACCAAAATTACAGTCATGGAAAAGCTGTAAATAATTGTATAGTTGGGGTCACCACAGCATGAGAAACTATCAAAGGGTTGCACTGTCAGGAAGGTTGAAAACCAATGACCTGGGCCAAACCCATTTCATTGTGTTTGTGGGAGGGGCTACATGGAGTTCTTCTGATGGTAGGGCTGTTGGCAGCTTACTCCCTGGAGGAAAGAAAGTATTGTTGACTTGATACTGCCTATTCCTACTGTTGAGGTCCAGGAATACCTCACAAACCACACAACCATGGATCTCACTTAGACAGAGATGGTTTATTGAGCATACACCCCAGGACTGGGGACCAGGGCCATGGTCCAGATTCAGGAACTAACCCATGGCCCCAAGTTAAGATCCTACAGGGTTTTTAACTTGAAAGTTATTTCACCAGCCAGGATTTAGGGGTAGGGGATTTCCTTAGGAACATGTCGTTGGTTGGGGTATTCTACTGTGACAGGGGACTTGCCTTATCTAACATTCATGTCTTAACTTGTCTACCAGGATGGGACTTTTATAACATACATGTTTTAACTTGCCAAGTAGGATGTCAGTTCCCAGGGAGCCCTTGGGAACTTAAACTTTACTTGACCCCTACTCAAAATGGAAGTCTTATTCCAAATAATTTCTTAGTTGGAGCAAGTGTCTGTCTTATGTTGAGGTCCATCCCAGGGGCAGCTTATACCATAATTATACTATAAAAGCTTGCACATCAGTACAGGAAGAGCTGCTGGGTGGTTGGATCCAATCCAAGCTTATTATGGGTAACTATATAAGGTTCTGCTGACGTCTATCATGATTGATTTCCAAGAGCACAGAACATAGCAAGATATGTAATCAATCTTGCCATGAGAAAGTTTCCTTATAATGGGGGGCTAGCTAGGCAACAGTACCTAGACCTCAACATTTTACCTAGGTCCTAACACCTACTACACTCTCTATAGAGGAGGCCGCTCATGTGTCTGCCTGTTTCCAGGTAAAGAGGGAGAAAGGGAGACACATGGAAGGAACAACCTTGGGGAAAGGACAGAGAGGTTTAGGTCTTCCCTGGGGCAGCATCTGAAGCCTTCACCCTACCAGCCAGACCCTAGAAAATCATTGGAGCTGTTTACCCAGGAGAGGGGGAGGCTCACAGTTACCATGGAACAGGTAAGATTGGGTGACCAGAGCCTAGAACTCTGTAAGGTCACCCTGATAGAGCAAGCCCTAAAGGGTAGGAGCTGGCAGGTAAGAAACACAAGGAAAGGAGGAACCATGACAGACTGCAGCTAGTAGACCCTGAGCCCAGCTCTGAGATGGTGCGTCAGTACTGACAGCCCCATCCTGCCCACTTCCCAGTACTGCAGATACCACAGCAAATGGAGTTGTGGTTCCAGGTAGAACAATTGCCTAGCATGTGTAATGCCCTCTGCTCTGCCCCCAGCATGCCCATCTAACATCTGTATTAGTATATCTATATTATATCTATTAGTATATCTGTATTACCTGTAGCTATAACTCCATTATACAAGTGCAAAGTTAATTTTATGATTCTCTTGAAGTCCTGCATTAGTTTAAAGAGAACTATTTTATAGAAACGAAACACTCTTTCCAGAGACAGTGTAACCTAAAATGGGAGATTAGCCCATGGGAGAAGCTGAGAGAGAGCCTTTGGAACGTAAATGTTTGCCTGCTGCTAGACGTGCTTTCGGTCTTAAAGTTGTTGGCCTGAAAGTAGCTTGAAAGTTGGACTAACCAGAGTTCTTAAGTGAGTGCTTTCAGTGAAAATGTCTCCTGTGAAAATTTGTATCTTAAGTTAACTTTTAAAATCTCATAGTTAAAGATAGAAAAGGCCTCAGAAGTGTTGTTGTTTGTTTTTTTTAAACAAACAAACAAAAACTTAATCAGATGGCTCACGCTGCCCTTATTTGGATGTGTCTGTGTGAAGGAGCCTCCCTTAGATCCATGGGCAGCAGACACGGGTTTTCTCAGCTGGATCTGCATCTTCAGAAATATGAGATACTGTCACTGTGAAGAGACGCAGTGACTTGGTCTGTCTTCTATCTCTGTGCATACAGAGTACTCGAAACGGCATTGCGCATGAAAAGATAGCTGGAACAGACAAGTACAGCATGGGAGCTCTGAGGGCAGATATAGTGTGGGAAAATGATGACAAATTTACAGACAAATGGGAGTTGGAGGTTGTGGCCGTCATCGTTCTGAGAGGACAGAAATGTTCTGTTCCCGGCAGACAGCAGGGCAGGGGGAATCTGCAGCAGAACACACTCAGCTAGGATACCTCCCTGTGCAGCCCTGCCCTGTGCACCACGAGGCTTTGTTGTTATTGTCTTAAGTTTGTAGAAGGAAAAAAAAAGATTCAACATGGACATTAATGATGTCAGAGTCTGAACTACATGTATTTCATTATGAACATTTTTTATCTAGAATGACGGTTGTTTTCTTTTGTTTCCCATCATACTCATTTTAAAGTTTCAGATAAAATAAAAAACATAGCAACGGGGGTGAAATGGTGGCTGTTGCTCAGATGGATGAAAAATAGGACAGTTTAAAAAGGATTCCACTGTTGATTGGAAACAGACCCTATACCAGGCCCAAGATGTGTGCAAGCATACATACAACATCATGTCCGTATACATGAGTGAGTGAGTTACCTGCCGAACTGGAGGTGGTTCATCCCTCGAGAACAATATAACACAGTCAAGCATCACTAACTGGTATATCCTGAGAAATACATAGGCAGCTTAGCATTGCGTGAACACCACAGGGCTTACTCACATAAACCTTGATGCTATTAACTTCCCCTCTGTGGTCTCTCTCTCTCTCTCTCTCTCTCTCTCTCTCTCTCTCTCTCTCTCTCTCTCTTCCATCTTTATTAACTTGAGTATTTCTTATTTACATTTCGATTGTTATTCCCCTTCCCAGTTTCCGGCCCAACATCCCCCCAACCCCTCCCCCTCCTCTTCTATATGGGTGTTCCCCTCCCCATCCTCCCCCAGTTACTGTCCTCCCCCCAACAATCACGTTCACTGGGGGTTCAGTCTTGTCAGGACCCAGGGCTTCCCCTTCCACTGGTGCTCTTACTAGGCTATTCATTGCTACCTATGAGGTTGGAGCCCAGGGTCAGTCCATGTATAGTTTCTGTGGTCTCTTGATGGCATCAAGAGACTCAGTCAAAACGAGGATGTTACAGTTGCTAGTGTAACAGAAAAAGCATTGAAAGTGTAGGTCAAGCCTTGCGTGGTGGTGCATACCTGTGACCTCTGCTCTTGGGAAGCTGAGATAGGGTGATTGAGTGTTCCCAGCCAGCAGAGCTGCTTGCCCAAACCCTGCCTTTAGAGTATTTACATATATAGTTTGGGTCTTAAATGTCCTCCAGGTAGGAGAGATAACTCTGCAGTTACAGGCACTTGTTGCTCTTACATAGGACCCAGACTTGGCTCCCGGTACCCTTGGGTTGGCTTATAGCCTTCAGACCAGTGCCCACTGCGGGTGTGCTACACCCCATCACTCTGTTGAGAACATACTTCTCAGATGTAACATCTGTCCCAGGAGTCAGAAAGTATAGTGGGTGAGACTGGTGTTAGGGCCCACCAAATGGTGACCTTGATCTAATTGGTTTCTTTTTTGTTTGTTTTTTGTTTTTTTGATACAAGTTTGAGTTTGGCCTTAGGAAATGCTTTGGCGCTCCTCAGTCCAACTACTAAATCATCAGCTTTTTTGTCACACTGTCACAGTCTGACCAAGAAATGGTTCCTTGTTTTTCCTTCTGAAAGGGAGACAATTCAGAATTACTCTCTTGTTTTTCTGGCCCTCCTCTGACACACTGACTTGAGAAGCATTTCCATCTTTCTCACTTGCTCCAAGCTGAGTGCCTGGGGCATCATCCAAAACCGAGCTCTTTGCTAGCTCTCCGTGTAGTAATCAGATAAGCCCCGACAATTGCTCCTCATCCTCAAGGCTGACCCACACTGCGCTGCTGGTTCAGCAGCCGTCCCTGGGCTCGTGTTGTACGTCGTCTCTGCTGCTTTATGACCCGTTTTGAACTCAAATAGGAAAATCTCTCTAATTTGTTTTTTGTCTAACATCTCTGCCATGTAAAGTAAACAAGTAATAAGTCATTAGCAAAAATCATAAAGCAGGAAGACACATCAAATGAAGTGTAGCATAACCAAGTTTATTAGGAATGTAATCCAGTCACATGGCAGATTTCAATAGCATGAAAACCAGTTACTTTTGCACTAATTAAATATTAGTGTGGTTCTAGTTGTTGGTCACAAAGATTGCTGCTTTTTTTAGTGTATGTTAAGCCATTCATACCTTCATAAGACAGAGTTGTTGAAGGTAGGAATATAATCATTTTAACCTGCTGCTGCTGCATCCAGTTTGCTATGGTTTGAGGGAGACTTTAGATCTGTGTTCCTAACAAATGGTATTTGTAATGGACTGTGGGTTTCTTGCAATGTCTTTGGTTTTGGTATCAAAACAATGTTGGCCCTGTGGGATATATGTATTTGCACAGCCAGTGTTGTCTACACACACACACACACACACACACACACACACACACACGTGGGATATATGTATTTGCACAGCCAGTGTTGTCTACACACACACACACACACACACACACCCGGAGCTGAGGACCGAACCCAGAGCCTTGTGCTTGCTAGGCAAGCGCTCTACCACTGAGCTAAATCCCCAACCCCCAGTGTTGTCTTTAACGCTTGGGAATCCATGTAGTCCTGGCTTTTCTTGGGGATTTTTTTGATGACTAAAGTAACCTCATGTCATTCATTATCTGCATTTCTCTTTGTTCCAAGCTGTGGTGGTGGTTTGTATCTTCCTAGGATTGTCCCATTGAGTCATGTCCCTTACTCTGAAGAGCTGTTCCAGAATTCTCACAATGGTCCTTTTATTCTGTGAGGATGCTGGTGGTATACCTCATTTGCTCTGGATTGTACTGTTTATAAATGCTCTTTTTCTCTTGGCAACGTCCAGGTAAAAGTTTGTCGATTTTGTTGAGCTTTCAAAAGAACTAACCTTGGTTTTATGTACTCTTCTTGGATGTTTATGCTAGTAGATATAAAATGTTTTCAGGTAGACTGGTGTGGTTGCACTGGGGAGGGCCAGCCAGAGCTGCAGAGTGAGACTCCGTCTCAAAAAAAATCAGTTTAAAAATCTTTTCCAAATTTCCTCTCGTTAGCTGGCTTCTGATTTCATTTAGTGTGTTTAGAATTCCTCGTGAAGTTTGTCAGACTTTATGACTACTCACCCTCAGCCTGCAGTGTTTCGAGTGCCCTAGGATAGGAGTGTCCTGTTATGTGAGCTGGCTTGTTCTGCAATGGTCTGCTAAGTCTGCTAAGACTCATTCTGTTCCTTCTGTCTTGTGTCCATTTTGAAATCTTCAGTTACTGGTACTGGGTTATCTGTTCTCTCCTGTTACTATCTGGTTTTGCTCCATTTGGGGCTCTGTTGTTTCTTGGACAAGTCATTTTGTTGTCACATCTTTGTGTATTAATCGTTGGTCACAGAATGTCCTCCTTCCCTCCCCTTCCCAGCCATATTTGTTTAGGTCTGGGAATGAAATTCAAAGCCTCACATATTGAAAGCTGAGTATTGTAGCTGAGCTGCGCTCCCTTGTCCCTCTCTTCTCCCACTTGGAATAACTTTTCCTGTACTTGCCCTGCGCCTGTGCTCGCTCCTCTAGTCCAGCCTGACTCGCAGCTTTCTCCCAGGACACCATCCCTGCCGTGGAATTACAAGCAGGCTGCCACATTCTCCCGGGTTGTAAACTGATCCAGGGATTTGCCCTACTGGCCTGGTACAACTGCGAGCATTTCCCTGCTGAGCCTCCTCCCCGACTTCCTGCTTTGTTCTGCCTGACACTGGTTTATTGATTCCAACTCCAGGCTGGTTATTGCTTTCTTTCTTCTGCTCTCAGCCTGTACTGGTGTAATGCTTTTTCATTCCTGTTGCTAATCACTTTACCATTTAAATGGAGTGCCTTTCATTCCCTTAAAAGTAGGTTCATTGTGCACTGACGCACGTGACAGTGTTTAGTCACTGATGAGCCCACACACATGACAACGGTCCCACTAGTTATAATAGATAAACATACCCCATTACTTATTATGAATTTGTGTTTTATGACAGAGATCTTTTCTAGGTTTCATTTTGTTGCCGTGACAAACACCATGAGTAAAAGCTGCATGAGTAACAAACGGGTCATGACTTACAGTCCATTGCTGAAGGAAGTCAGGCCAGGAACTTACACAGGCCTACTTGCTGATCTGCACATCACTGCCCCAGTCAGGAAACTCCAGCCAAGAAGTACAGTTGGAACAACTATTTGCTTGCAGGCCCATGCACACTTAGCTTTCTCTACAGTGCAGAACCATCCATTGGGGAATGATGCTGCCCACAGTGGGCTGGTCTCACCCACATCGATTAGCAATCAAGGTAATCCCCCTCAATAGACATTACACAGGCTAGTCTGATGTGGGCAATCCCTCAGTTGAGACTCAAGTCGACAGTTAGTTAACTGTCTATACAGGGTCTTTATAAGTAGTCCTTTTTAAAAATCTAAACATAGAGACATTTATAAAGAAGTTAATAATGAGTTAAGGTTAATTTATGGATTAAGCATCATTTTATAAATGTAAGATAGCCTGGCTGTTCAGTGTATAAGAGTCTGCTAAAGACAAAGGCATGGATATCAGTCACTGGTACCAGCTTCTAATCTTGCTATTTCCATTCATGTTTAAGTATCCTGGAGAAGTGGACCCTCTTCCTCCTCTCCTTCCTCCTCCTTCTATACTGTCTTTTATTGTGCCTTTTCAGTGTTTTTGGACCCATTTATTCGTGATGTTAAGAACAACTCATGGGTTTACACATGCCAATCAAGAATTTAACTATTGACTCATACTCTGAACTCACAGATTCACTTATAGACACAGTATTCAGCTTGTTACATCACCCTGTAGTACTCACGGTTCAGCTGTTGAAGCTTGTGGCCTAGAATGAATAGACTCTTCCATGCAACCTCAGCGTGTGGAGATCGCCTGAATGTATGGGAAATTGTTGTATATCTTAACACTCTGCCTCATTCTTCTATTACTTTCATTTGTGTTAAATGTGTTCTGGTGTTATCGCTTTAATTCTGTTTTATGTACTGTGTAGTTTTAGCCATTTTCATTGACTTCCCTGGAAGTTTTAGTTAAATGCTAACTGATAAAAATATAGCATGAGTTAATACCAATTTAAGTTCAATAATATTTTTAAAAGTAGCTTTATTCCTGTATAACTGTATTCTGTCCTCTCTCCTTCTACAACTATTGTCATACAAATTACATGCCTGGCCCAGATGTATAATTATTGCTTTGTATTAGATGTCTTTTAAATCAGATCTGAGAAGAACTGCAAACCAAAATACACTTGTCCTGCTTTTATAGTTCCCTAACTGGTCCTCCTCTGTCAGTGGTTGCCTCATGTGGACTTGAGTTGCTGCCTAGTGTCCTTATTGCAACCCAGAACGCTCCTTCAGTTTCAGCTGCATTTCCATTCACGGTGAATTTCCTTGTTTGTGCTTTTTTTCTCGGAATAATTAAATGCTGTTGAGAGACACCTGTACTCAGCGTGGAACTCTTGCTTCACAAGTCCTCGTTAGCGCGTTGCCCTCCCTGTGTTTCTGCTTTAGTTCTTTAGTGCTGTACCCATCATGCACTTTGCCCTCTGGTTTCTATTGAGAAGCGAGCTGCTAACCTACGAAGGACCCTTGAACCTGTGACTCACGTTTGCCTTTTTCTCACTACTAACAAAGTTCTGTCTTTGACTTTTACCAGGTTGGCATGTCTCGAGAGACTCTGGGTTTGTTTTGCCTGGAGTTTTCAGCTTTTTGGATACATAGAGTAATATTCTCCCATCTAGTTTTAGAAGTCTGGAGTCATTTTCCTCCATGTTCCGTCTGTGTCCTATTCCCCTCTCTGAGGTCTCTGTGATACGTGTGCTAGTGTGTTTGGTGGGTCTCTCCAGCCCTTTCTGGGTCTCATCGTGTTTCTTCTCTTCTTTTTTTGGTTTTGGTGGTGTTCTGATTGAGTATAGTAAAGGATTTCAAAAGCCATTACTGTTTGCAGTGATACCAGTCGCTCAGACTTTGTATTTCTGCACCGTGGGAGGTGGGCCTAGGAATCGCTTTACATTTCTACGTTGTTGGCCTGCTGTATGTAGTTCATATTCGCTTATCTCTGTAGTTCTGTCTGCTGTTACCGGTTCCCTCCTTCGTCTGTCTTCTCAGCACGCTACCTATTTTTTGTCATATTTCTTATTGTTATCAGTATTTTCTGTGTTTTCCTTTTATTTATTTTATTCAGACTTAATTCCCGGTTACTGTTCTACAGCAGTAAAGAGACGCCATGATCAAGGCAACTCTTATAAAATGTTTATTGGAGCTGGCTTACGGTCAGAGGTTTATTAGTCCGTTGTCAACATGGTGGGGAGAATGGCAGCTTGGACGCAGACATGGCAGAGAAGTGGCCCTGAAACCTCAGTCCACTTCCAGTGACACACCGCCTCCAACAGGGCCACACCTCCTAATCCTTCCCAAGGAGTTCCACTGCCTAGTGACTGAGCATTCAGTTATGTGAGCCTGTGAGGCCATTCTTACTCTTATTCAGACCACCGCACTGGCTTGCTGTGATGGTTGTCTGCATTTCTCAGTTCTAGCAGCGTTTAGTTTTGATTCTGGGGTCACATGTCATAGCCCTGGCTGACCTTCTATCGCTGCTTCCATCTCCTATGTCCTGTGATTCCAAGTGTGACGGCCCCTTTAAAACACGCATTTAATGCTGCGGACTTCACCTGTGGCAAGGCTTTGGTTGAGTCCTCCATGCTTTAATCTGTTGATCGTCGTCATTATCATTATTATTGTTAATTATTATTACACTGTATTTGTGTTTCACCTTAAAATGCCATTCCATCTTCTGAACCACTGTTTCTGTGGAGAAAATTGGTAATCGGACTTGGTGTAGTGTGTGTCTTCTGTTTTGGCCTGTTCTAGTCTACACCGTTGTCTAAGAGTAAGGTTTTAAATTCTGCTTCGAGTTCCTGAAGTCCCTTTTTATTCTCTGTTCTTGTTTTGTTTTTGTGTTTGATTTGTTTTCAGGGTTGGCGAGCAGGAGAGTTTGGTCTTGTCATAATCCTGGTATCCGAGTCTTTCCTCAGCTTGTGGAGTTGCCGCTGATGACGAGCCCTGGAAGCCTCCTTAATCCCTGACACATGAGTTTTTGTTTGTTGTTTTGTTTTTACCTCTCTTTCAGTGCTCAGTACATGAATATATGGCGTCCTCTGACACCACCACCCTTACCTTCTCTCACCCCTCCTGCCTCTCTTAAGCGTCCCACCCACCTGCACATCCCCGTTCCGCATCTGTGTCTCTGTTTCCTGACCTACTGAGTCGACGCAGGGTGTCTGTGACCAATAGTTGCAATGGCAAAGTGACACCCACAAAATACAGCACTTCACCACTCTCTGTCTTCCCCCTCTCACATTCTTTCCGCCCTCCTCCATGTTGTTCCCCGAGCCTTGGAGAGGGTGTCACTTTTCTCAGTAGGGCACCAGCGTCTTGACCAACCTTGAGTCTGATTGAGACTGAGGGCAGCGTTCGTCTGTGGGCACATTGGTGCACTGTTGATTTAGCTAAACAACAGCAGCGAATTACCCCACCCCACTGTCAGAATTCCTCAGCTATGGCTTTTTAACCAGGTTTACAGCACCAGGTGTGGATCTTTTCTATGTATACTAAGCTGCAGAGCTGGGAGCACTTAGCCCCCATTAACAGTTATGCAGTGCGCACCAGTGTGCACAGCCCCTCTGTTGGCTTATGGAGTTTATAGTAGTCTCATCTGGGTAAGACCATCTATACGATTTTCTCCCAGATGTATTTGATTTTTGCCCTCAGTATTTGGCCCCTTTTACATTTGTTGTTGCTGGAATTATCCGTCTGCTTGTGTCAGCATCCAGTCTTTTCCTAACGGTCTTTTAGCATCTTTTACAGTTGAAGTCCTACGTGATAATACCCTCATTTGCGTCATCTCGTAGTTTCCTTAACAGTGAAGTGAAACTTTTTAAAGCTTTGATATGTATTTGACTCATAATTTTTCTTAGATTATAGGGCCTCTTCTCCAAAGCAGACAGGACTAATGTAGTTATTGCTTATTCCTGGAGTGGTCAGAGCTGTCGGTGGTCAGCATGGACTACTCTGGTATTCTGTGGTTGCCTTCAGGGCGTTTGAGCTGCAGCCTCCTAGATGGCCTTTCCCTGCCTATCATCTACCATAAACTGTGCCTTTGTATCTGGATCTTACAGCGCCTCTCTCTCTAGCCTGGGCTTTGCCTGGGGGCAGTCAGTCTACTGTTGGTTTTATTCATTTATTACTTATTGGGGATGAGGGGAGCAAGCTAGAGCAAAGACTGCCCCTTCCCAGTCATAGGACTTCCATGTCTCAGCTTTGGGGTGTGGGGTACACCTCCATATTATTTCCTTGTCATCCCCCACCCCCATCTCTTTTCTTTGACATTAAGGGGCTAGGAAGATGTGCTCTTCTCGCCCCCTCCACCACCACCACCACCAACGGCATGATAAAGAACTAGATGAGGTTAGGGTCCACACCTTTCCTATGGCGGTGGTAGGTGCCCCAGTTAGCATCAGCATTGCTGAGGGAGGATGGCTCTGGTCTGTACTGTTACAGCCCCCTACACTCACCACAGCAGATCTTCTGACTTTTCACTAGGTTGCACTTTGCTCTGACACAAGAGACAGTCCCCCAGCCTCAGTTTCCACACATGGACTTGTCCTTATGTGGATTGTAAGCTATCTGCCTGGCACCCTTGGTTCTCTGAGCTCAGGGAAAGCTGTACTTTAGTTTACCTAGCACGGCAGGTCTGCCGTTCATTCTGAATTGTCCATCTTGTTCCTTGCTGGCGTTCCTTTGCATTAAAATGGCATCACCTCTGAGGGCCAGCTCTGGATCCAGGTGGCTTGCCACTACTTTGGCCTGTGTCCCTAAAACTCCCTCACATAGGGTACCTATGCCCAAGGGCATGAGTTTCGGAACTGTGGGAAAAGCCTGGCAGCTGTCCTATGTTACCACCATGTATACAAGAATTGGGCTTGCCACCCAACACCAGAGCAAGCCTGATGACCTGAGTTTGATCTACAAGATTCACATAAAGATAGTAGAGAACCTACCCCACACAACTGTCCTCTACACGTACATGATCATGCGTGCATGTGTGTCTGTGTACACATAGGCAGGCAGGCAGGTGGATCTCACCGCTGTGAGGTCAGGGATGGATCTGCACGTGAGACTGGGTGAGAGAGCATGACCACCAGCTTTAGATCTGGAGGCTCTGGCCCTGGTCCTCATCCTTGTACTGCTGATCTGCGTGTGCTTTCTTACGTCTGAGACCCTCATAGCCCCATGGCTCCTCGGAGCAGAGCGAAGCATGACCGTGCAGCCTTTAATCACAGCAGCTGCTCTTCTGCTCCGACACACACCGCAGGGCACATCCTCTGCTACATCTTAATGGAAAGCTTCAGGATAACACCCAGATTAGGCGGTTTGTGGCTTCTTTTGTTGAGTATCTGTGACACAGGTTACCCAGCCGCCCTGCAGACACTGGCTGCTCTACTTTCTCTCTGCACACTTTTACATTTTCTGGAGTTAGATGGCTTAATGTAGCTAAACTCGAATATTACGATGATTAACATGTTTGCTTTGTATTTTCAATGGGCAGAAATGAGCCATAAATCCTAGTGAGCAAATAGAGCTGCAGATGAGTCTCAAGTGGCCGTCCTCGAGATATGAGCTGCCCACCTTCTCCCCTTCTGCGGGGATAATACTTCACACTTGCCCCCAGCCCTGGGAATTAAACCAGGCTAGGCAAGTCCCCCTGAGCTACATCTCCAGGTCTTTGAAATGTTGGGTGGTAGGGTTTTTCCAGGTGAAATTGGGAGGGTCTGCCACCTCTGTTTCCCAGGTACCCGGGATCACAGACATTCGTCATTATCCCCCAGCTTCCATGGCACATTTTTTTTTTTAATTTGAGGGTTTTCTTTATATAAGAATTCTGTGTTCCTGTGAGCAAATTTCCTTTCAAGTGGTCACGAGGTGGAGGAATACTACAGACTAGCAGCACTGAAACTAAAGACACCCAGAATACCACAAATGCTACTAAAGCCTTCACTGTGGAGCTGGGAGCTGCTTGAAAGGCCAGTGGGTATCTCAGAGGTGACAGAAAGTAGGTGGTCTTCTCTTCTCCACACCTCCTGACCCCTTCAGCAGCTCTGGCAATTGACTAGTCCAATGAGGATGCTCTCCTCCCCGCACAGCTGGTTTCATACTAAGTCTTAAGAGTATTTCACAATCCAGAGAAGCAGGCAGAGGCTCAGCCGCCAGTGCAGGCCAGCATCCTTCTCTAGCAGGCCAGCCATGGAGGATCGGAGCCAGCAGGGACCCACCCACCAGAGTACTTCCTATTTGAGCTTTGTTTAGGAGGCAAGGGAACTGACCCCGTGGGTTTGGAAAATGCCAAGGTAGCTGCTGCCTTGTGCTTTAGGGTGTCTCTTGAATTGGACACATCCATCTTTATGCTTCTTTTCCCCTCAGACTTGAGTGCATTGATTTTTGTCTTTCAGGAACCTTGAGAAGCTTCTCTTAGATTTTAGACTTACCACCTTGTTTTAAGTCCTGGGCTTCTTTTATTTTAAAAGTTACTATGTATGTCCCTGAAGCAAGGCTGTAGGCTGCATTCAGTTTCTGACTGCAGGCTAGGCTGCTGTGTGTGGTTCCTGCTCTCTGTTGTGCTTTCTCTAGTATTAGGCTTTGCCGTTCTAATGATATCTTTTGCCCTTTGAGATCTACAGCATAGCACTACCGAGCTGAATGGAAATGGAACAGCATTTGAGAACACAGTCAAGATTAATGCAGACACCGTTCTAGTTTAAAGATTTCTGATGTAGAGGCAATGGGTTCAGAGGGAAAAGGTTAATGCTGTCCTGTAGTGTACTCTGTTGGATTTCTAAAGAGGCTGCCAAAATGGTCTCACTCCACGAAAAGCTGACAGGTTTTCTGTCGGCCCGCTGCTGCCGCCATTGAGGGCAGACGGCTGATAAGCTGCAGCGTGACTGGCAGCTGTGACTCTGGGTGGTCATATACTTTCCAAAGGTGTTTGAGGTTTACCTCTGTGAGTTGCCTTTGCAGTAGAGGCGGAAAATGAGTTCTGAATGTGTCGGATACAGTGAGTGCATATTGTAAATTAACAGTCTTTGAGGAAGTTTGAGTGTAACAAGATGGTGCCTCCCTGTAGTAGGTAGGATTTGAAATTAATGGCCTTGTACTACTAAAGAACTAGGGAAAGTGGGTTGCTGTTCCTTACTTATCTTACTAAAATTGTAGATGCAGAAGTTGGTTAATTCTAAAAGTTAAGACGAATGTGGAGGAAATGTCAAGAAATCTCATGGGAAAAGTAGACTGGTGCAGAAGTAAGTCTTTTATAGATATAATCAACAGTAAGACCCCACTGCCACAGAACTATACCTATCGTCCCTCCTGTTACCAGCCCACCACCATGTTCCTGGGGTTGGACTCAAGACCTGATAGTCTGTGTTCTATTGCTGTGAAGAGACAGCATGGCCACAGCAACTCTTACAAAGGAAAACATTTCATTGGGGCCGACTTACAGGTTTCTAGATTTAGTTCATTATCAGTATGGCAAGTAGCACAGTCGGAAGAATGGTGTTACACAGGCAGACATGGTGCTAGAGAAGCAACTGAGTTCTACATCTGCATTTGCAGGCAACAGGAGAAAGGCACACTGGTCCTGGCTTGGGGATTTGAAAACCCCAAAGCTACCTCTAGTGACACACTTCCTCCAAGAAGGCCGCACCATTCCCTGGGACCAAGCGTTCAAATATCTGAGCCTGTGGCCACTCCTGTTGAAATCAACACACACTGAGCTACACCTCCAGCTTCCTGTTACCAGTCTTCTGTTTTCACTTATCTCTGTTTCTCCATTTAATCCCAGTGTTCCACATTGAGGGGAACATGGGTCTTCTGGTGTCTGCCCATTTTACAGTACTTTAAGGTGGCATTGCACCGTGCAGGTTACTAGACCCCCTTCCCTTCTTTCAGTATGGACCTGTTTGCAAAGCCATCAGAGTGAAGTAAATACATTTACAGTCTCGCTGACTATCCTGGGTTTGCTTTGGAAGCCAGCATGGTCCACCTAGATGGGAGGGGTCTGCGTTGCTAACAGTTGCCCATCTAATTGTTTCGTTTTCTAAGACCAAAACCAACCTTCCTCCATGGAATTTGCATGTGTCCATCGAAGACCAGTCAGACTTGAATAGTTTCCTTTGACTTTCTCAAATACGATTCACACGTAAAGTGTTGACTGTAGCTGACAGCTTTGTGCTTGCTTCCTGGCGTGTATGTTGTGAAGGACTCTGTAAACTTGAGTAAGATTTCAGGCTTCCTTTGGCTGCCGAAGGCTCCACTGTTGTTCTAGATTTAGGGACCCAAATCCCCTTAGGGATTAATGCTCTCTGGGGAGCTCAGCAAACTGAGTGAAGACCAAAGCTGGCAGGGGGCCCTTACGCACAGAATAATCCACAGAGCACTGCCCTGTGTGCCACAGGACTTGAGCACATGGGCAAGGGCCCCTGGCTGTGTCCTTGTACTGAGAGTCCTGCATGCTAAAATCATATGGTTCAAAGCCCCACTCAGCAAGCCCTTGAATGTCTTTGAACTCTGGTGCAGAACCGGAGACCCAAGCTTAGTGCGGCAGAATACCGAGGTGTGTGTGCTGCCTCTGTGTGTGTGTCTGGGACAGTGGCTATAAACAGAAAAATAGACTAGGACTCTCAGAGCTATGTGGTTCCCCGTGTATTTTAGTTAGGATAACTCGTGCCCTTGACTTTTTACAGCCTGTCTCCCCTGCTTGCCCATTCCAAGGTACTGAAACGAAGACATTTAACAAGGAAATGGAAGTGAGCATAGTCTATAGTTTCACATTTCCCAAGACCTTGGCTAATCTATTTGTTGAGCACATTCTGGGATAATACAGGAAAGCATTAAGTGTAACTTTAAAAACTTTACTAACGTAGACTTGCATGAGACTGAGCAGTTCCATTGTAGAGCGTGTTCTGAGGATGGAAAAGGCAGTCTGTAGAGAGATTGCTAATGAAGCCAAAGGTGCAGGAACACCAGCGGTCCATGCATAAATGCACAACATGATCACCACGCCGTGAAACAGACAGTCCTTTCTGTGCTGTAGCAGGCCTGTACCTGGAGGACATTGAGCTGGGTAAGCAAGCCAGCCACACAGGACAGATGTATGGTTCTCCTTACGGGAGTCCCCAGAATACCCCAACCACAAACACAAAGGAGACAGAAGAAAAAGTTAGTGTTTATCAGGGGTGGTGCCTGCCACTGTGAATGTTCGATGGCACTGACATAGTTAGAAACAACCATCAAACCATAATACAGCCCAGTTTGCAAATCTCTATTGGGGAATCTTGAGATATCTGGACTGTGTTTATGCCAAGGACAGAATCTATAGATTTTTTTTTTTAAAAGAATGAGCACCAATGCATGATACTTGGTGTCCCTGCAAACACTGGTATATACCACAGGGACATTTTTCACAGTGCAACAGAAGCTTCATGCTGTAAGTAGGAAGGATGAAAGTAGGAACCGTGAACAGAAATCTCATATTATCATGTTCATTGGCTTTAATATATAGAGCTGTGGTGTAATCAAGGCCTTTGTGTGTGTGTGTGTGCGCGCGTTTGCACTTGTGTGAGGCACCTGCTAGTATAGGTGTTGACGTGTGTGAAGGGCAAAGTCGACCTCAGGTGTCTTACTCAACACTTTCTACTCTACATCTGAGATATTATTGAGGTGCAGATTGAGGCATGGTTTTTACCTAAACCCAGAGCTTAGCCAGCTAGTCCGGCCCCTGCTTGCCTGAGAATGCTGTCTCTACCTTCCAAGTGCTGTGATTACAGATGGGCACTGGGGATTCAAACTCGGGTTCTCAAGCTTGCGTGACAGTCCCTTTGCCCACTCAGCCATCTCCCTAACGCCTGCTTAGGATTTTGTGTGTTTGTTTTTAATAATCACCTAGCATGAGCTGTTCCCTGAGTAGCAGTGGTCTTTGGTATTGTGTGCAGACCCTATTTGCAGATAATAGTCATTTATTGCTAAATAACAGGTGAACTGGGAGGTGAGTTTTAAGCACAGGGAGTGAACTTAAGTGTGGAAGGGACCTCCGAGTGTGGATGAGATTGGCCATCCCTCCCCAGGTCACTGGACACAGGCCCAACAGTGGTTTTCTCACCATTTGTAAAAAGCAGTCCTTTTGGCTCTTCCCCCGAGTCAACGCCAAAGGTAATAAAGAGGAAGAAAGGGAAGAAGCCGTGGTATGGAGCCCTTACATTTTAATGAGCTACAAGACCTGTGCTGGGAGCCCCCTCAGCCCCCGGGGGTTTCTAACTAGCTCAGAGCACATTTCCTGCTCCCGGGATGATCTGGAGCCTTCCTCCCTCCCTGGGCTCAGTTGTCAGTTGTTGCTGGCAGGTGGGTGGTTGTTGATCATTTAATCCCTCCGCTGCCTCCAGTGTTCCGTCTGTAATTATTTAATGAGGTGTTTAACCCTCTGAAGGCTGGTTTCCATCTGCCCTTTGTCATCCTGGCGTTTGTAGTACGCCTTTTCTTTGTGTCCCCTAAATCGGGCATATCTAGACACCTCCACTTCCTTACTGATCGGTACATCCCCGTGCAACATTCTGTCTGTAAACAGCTGCCTTCAGCAGACACCCATCGAGTACCTGTGTGTGCAGAGCACTTGGGAGCCGCTGGAATCCCAACCCCATCAAGTTTCAACCCAGAGGTGTTTGGAGATGTTCCTAACCTCGAAGACTCCCGTTCATTAGTTCCTCATTTCCCCCAACATTTAGCTTTTGCTGTTTTGCTTTCTGTGTGTGTGTGTGTGTGTGTGTGTGTGTGTGTGTGTGTGTGTGTGTGTGTGTCACTGTGGGAGGCTGCTGGGTGTGAGGTGAACTTGGACGAGCTCAGGTGGGAAAGTAAGCACAGTGGACCTTAGGTTTCCCTCTTGAAGGAGGTAGAGTGAGTTGCCTGGTTTCCCCAGCAAGCAGTGACAGGGCAGTTGCTCAGTCTTAGGAGCCAGCCTTTGTCTTCCTGTCCAGCCACCTGCGATCACTTTACTTCAAGAAAGCATACTTTCTCTTGGATTTGGTGACAAATAAGATAGAAGGAGTTATAGCTATGACTGAATGAGTAGCCTATTATGAGATAAATCAGTCAAAATATGAACCTTTCACTAGCCTGAACATGATGAAACCGTGCCATAAAGAACCAGTACACTGTCTCCACATGGTGGGGAGTGGGTGGTCACAGAACCAGTCACCTGTCACCTGGGGGATGGATGATGAGGCAGGTGTTCTTGGTGTCGACGAGCAGCTCCTTGCTGGATTCTGAGATCCCGGACAGCTGTTACTTAAGTTTACATGTTGGCGGCCTAGGATTCTTCCTGTGCTGTGAAGGAAATGGCTGCTGTAACCTCCCTGCTTTAGGCCTTGAGTATGCCCCGTCACTGAGAGGTACCAAGTACATCTGCTCCTGAGTTGTGCTTGTCCACATCACCGTCAAAGGGTGTCTGCTCACTCACGGGTGGCTGGCAGTGTCCACCATGGGCGCTTTCCAAGAGCTCCTTGGGCGTCTGATGAGTCACGGTGAAAGGCCTGTTCCGCACAGCAGCGCACTGCACTCACGTGTCACACACGTCATCATTGTAGCCCTGATTTTAATTAGGCTGGTCTTATTTAGGTTTAGGAAGGTATAATTAAGTATTTGCAGTTGATTTAAAGTTACATAGTCTCATTAATTGGTAGTTCTTTTTTGTCTCAAAATAGTAGTTTTCGATTTAACTCTCCTTACTGCTTTGCGTACTTAATTTCTTTAGATTAGCTCTCTGAAAAGTTAGCTATTACGGCAAACCACTTTAATTGAAGACACCACAGCTCTTTGGTCCCAAAGCCTGTGTGCTCTTGGGTTTTTAATGTCTGCATTCACGACTTTCCATCCATCTGCTTTTCTCCGTTTCTGACATTCGTGAGTTACTTTGCAGTTTTAATGAATTATCTGTGCTTTGTGAGTAAAATGGTGCCTATATGTTTACCACTTGTAGGTTCCCTTTGTTCTTCAAAGGAGTCATGTGAAGTATCGTGTCCTTTCTCACTGCTGAGGCTGTTCTACAGTTGTGTGTCACAAGGTATCATGGCCCCCTCCCTGGCCTTAGGACAACCCCAGTTCTCAGTGGAAAACTGAGTCCATGTGTGTGCTCAGGCCTGGAAGATGAGTTACTATCACAAGTGCCTCAGAGGTGCGATGTAGACTGGAGTTCCAGAAAGCCCGCACTACTCAACTAAGCTTAGCTTTGCTAATGTTTAGATATTGGTTCTTAATTCATGGAGAAAATTGTTGAATGAGGCATTTGAGGAGGTGGCTAGAGAGGTGGCCCCGTAGTTAAGAGTGCATATTGTTCTTGCAGAAGACCCAGGTTCAACTCAAAAAGAAGGCAACTCACAGACAACCTCCAGGGCACAGCACTCTGAATCTCTCAGGCAGAAGCACGTAAATAAACACACTATCACAGAAACAGATAGTAAGAGCTTAAGAAAGAAGGATTTGAGTTTCAGTGCCCAAGGGGACTTGACAGTGTCATTTTGTTGCTGTTTGAGTCAAGCAGATGAGACTAAAGCAGGCAGGGCAAAGGAAGGAGCTGGGATGAGTAGGGCAGGCCAGGCTGGCGCTATGTCCATCCCTTCCCACAGCCAAAGACCCGAGACTCTCCACCATTGGTAGAGTCAGGTCCGAGCCTGCTGTTCTGCCCAGCCAACACCTGTCTTCCAGGGTGTTAGTGAGCCAGTGAGGAGAGAGGCAGGGAGGCTGGCTTAGTCATGACCAAGACAACTCTTACAAGTCCAGGCATTTAGTTGGAGTCTCACAGTTTCAGAGGGAGTTTTAGTCCACCAGAGTCGTGCTGAGGAGCATGGTGGCGGGTAGGCATGGTAGCAGGCAGAGAGAACCACTGGGCCTGGCGTGGGCTTTTGAAACCTCAGTAACAAGTCTCCTCCAGGGCCGCACATAGTCTAACAAGGCTCAAGGCTACACCTCCTAATCCTTCCAGCCCTTCACAAACAGATCGCCAGCTAAGGACTAAACATTTAAATATATGAGCCCATAGGAGCCATCCTCATTCAAACCACCACAGAGGCAGTGGCCGTGTCGGTGTTTAGGAACCAGGCACAGAGGTTGGATTGGTAAGCTTGACTATGAGGTCTGTGGATCTGTCAAGTGTGTCTGAGAGTCTGGTGAAACCAGGTGGAGGATCCTACCTAATGGCCCAGATGACTTAGATGGGGCTAAGACAGAATTGAAGCTTCTCGTGAGATAGACTTAACACACAGGTGCTACCACTGAAGCCGAATTCTCAGATACCCCAGCATGACCCATTGTGAGGGCCATGCCACTATACAGATATGCTGTGATCTCTAGTCCCTAACAGTCTTTACTGAAATAAATGCTATCTGGTGGCCTTTGTATCCCAGAGCTTTAAAGGTACTGATGTGTGGTGTAGAGGGATGGCCTCCAGGGAGAGAACACAGCATCTCTCACCTGTTACCTCAATAGCTCCAGGACCATAGTCAGACTGCTTATGTTAGCCACACTGCAGCGACAGCTAAAAGAACTCGCAGTGTGAAAACTAGCCTTTACTGGCCAGAACAGGAAGGATATTTCAGTCTGGAGTATCTGGCCTGACAGCTGCATAGTGTTGCTCACCTCAGTCTGGTCCTCCTCTCTGGGCTGCCCCTGGCTGGTTGGTCTGTGTCCAGAGCCCCGAGTGCCTGATAATTAGTTGGAGTGCTTGGCTGGGGCGGCGGGGTCACCCACTCTTACAGCCGAGCCCTGGGAATAGGCAGTGACAGGACATAGCTTTGCTGAGCACAGTTTGGGTGGCCTGCTTCTTAATCATGAGGTTTCTCATAGTGATGATCCTCAGTAAGTTTGGGCTTTGTGCACTCCCAAGGATCTAGGTTCATCTGGGTACTGTTCATTCATGATCCTTCTCCAGTCATGCCAACAGTGCTGTCTTGGCCTTGCTTATGACTGAGGAACATTTATGACTGGGAAACTCAAATCCTGCATTTGGAACATGTAATTGAAGGGATAGAGGGAAAAGGGCCTTTTGTATTTTGTATTATTATGAAATAGAACTAGTGTCTCAAAGCTGCCTTTACTTACTGTCATGTTCATAGGAAAATGCCTGCCTCGATACATTTAATTTTCAGATTGCATAAGCTGTGTAAGATTGTAGGCTTCAGTAGGATTGAGTTAGGTGTGAATAACAATTTCAAATGATAAACACTATAAACGTGGGTTATTCTGTAGACACCATAGGCCTTGCTCTCTAATTTCAGAGAAAACAGTGACCATGTATGTCTAAGATAGTTAAAATCAGTGTTAAGCTCTGGTTGAGACCCATATTGCCTTGACGACATATTAAACTCATATACAGTTAAGAGGAAAACCAGTAAGGTTTACTGGGTGGAAATTAGCATCGTACAGTTTGGGCATTCCTGGTTAGTCAGGATTATATAGTATTAAATATGCAAAGTTGCAGAGTTATAAAAAGAAGCATCCTGTGCCCATCAGTATCATTAGGAGTCACTGTTAGCTTTTGCGTAATTGGATTCTTAATAAAATAACATTGTCCACATGCCCCTTTTGATTTCTTAGTTAATTTTCTGTTGCTATGCTAAGCACCAGACAAAAAAGCAACTTGGTGAGGGAATTGTTTTTCATCTCACAGCTCTAAAGTAACACTGTCACTGAGAGAAGTCAGGGAAGGAACCTGGAGGCAGGAGCCATGGAGTTCTGCTCACTGGCTGCTCCCCATGGCCTGCTCAGCGTGCTTTCTTACATAACTGAGGACCACTCACAATGAGCTATGCCATCCCATATAAATGATTAATCAAGACAGTACCCTCGAGACTCCCCTAGAGGCCAATCTGTTGGAGGCAGTTTCTCAGCTAAGATCCCCTCTTCCCGAGTAAGCCTAGGTTTGTGCAAGTTGACATAAACCAGCCACCACATCGCCTTTCGAGTTTGGTGAGATTTTAGAAATACAGCCATATGACGTCATGTATGCATGCACAATAATTTTCCCATTTTAAAAGTAGAGATATTGAAATACGTTGTGTATGTTAAATACAAGACCTTACGCCATTTCTGTTCCATTTTCACAGAGTAGACCTCTAAAGGTAGAGTTGTTGGGGCAGAAGTTGATAGGCCATCCTACAGTGCTGCTCAGAAATGTGCAGTTGGTGGATGTGTGCCTTCATTGGCCCTGACTATTGCTACGTTTAAACCTTTGCTACTGGAAAGGTAGAAGTGGTGGTTCACTTTTCTTCCCACGTGATCACTGTCATACTTGGTGTTTTTATCCCTTGGTTTTGAGTTTGCCCACACCTCCTGTGTCTGTGGGACTGTGTCTGTGGGACTATGCAACTGTGTGACCATGTGTGGTCCATTTCCATCTTCTCACCTAACTCGTCACATTCATGCTTTGTGTCAGCCCAGTAGTGGCATGCAGTCCTGAGTGTAATGTACCTGAGTCTTCTGTCCATCAATGCTGTTTTCCACAAGAGGCCTCGCGGCATTATTTCTCATTAAAAACAGCTGCTTTTAGGAAAACAAACTTCTTTTTCATTCACATTTATTGCATGGTTCAGGGCAATCTACTGGTTTATGTGTTTCCTGATCTGAACCGGTTCCATCCACTTGTACCAGAACTCATGTGTAGTTTTATGTGATTAATAAGGCACATTTAATTTCTCTGAAAAATTATAGTGTGCCTTCCTGTTAGGTCTTTTCTAGAAGTATTGATTGGAAGTCTATTAGAACTTAAATTGGAAGATGTTTTAAAAGTATTTTGTGTTCTTAAGAATCATGGTATTTTCTTTTCTTTTTTCTTTTGTAGTGTTTCTTTGACAAAATTTTGATGGCATCTATTCATCCTGGTTTTTTTATTTACAAGACCGCGTCTCACTGCCTAGAACTCACAGACATATCTACCTCTCTGACCCCCTGAATACTGGGATTAAAGCCTTGCTCAGTGTATTTCATGGAGATTAAGATCATTCTAAAGCTCAGTTTCTATTATAGATATATTTTAATGTGTGTGTTCTATTAACTAGAATGTGAAATGTGTATTTGTTTGTCTTGCCCTTACACAACTCTTAATGAAACAGGATTGTAGTCCCACAAGTGAGTGTCCCTCCTCTACGTCCATGTGTTGAGGGCAGGGCTGGTGGAACCTTTAGGACTCAGGCCTGGTGGAAGGTCAAGGCCGTTGGGATCATGCTTTCAAGATACATGGGAATCTCATCTCTAGCTTTCTCTTCTTGCTTCCTGACTATAACGTGAATCTGCCTGCCCCATGTGTTCTCACCTTGGTGTGCTGCCCTGCCACAGCTCCCCAGACATGGGACCAATTGATCATGGACTTAAACCTCCATAACCATGCGATAAAATCAGCCCAGGCCTCGTGCATGCTAGGCTGGCGCTGTCCTGCTGGCCCAGCATGTATGTATTTTTGCTCTGTGTTGCTGTAGCTGCAAAACACTGATTTAAATGGATGTGCTTCTAAGGTAGCTGCTTCGGGGGTTGTCCTTTCTTGGTTACGTTTTGTCTTATTTCTGCTGAGAGATTCATATTGGGAACTAGTATTTTTCCAAACAGTCTACCTTTTGAAGAGATTGTTTCCAGTATATTCTAAATGATCTTTATTCATTTTTGGTATTGACATGAAAGTAAGGGAGGGGTGGATTTTTTCTTGTGATGAGTCCAAGCAGTTACTATTTTCTGCTTTTTAGTTAAGGGTGCTATTCTATTTTCTCTCCCTAGATGTCTGAAAGTAAATAGAGTGTTCAATCTGCGTTGTCTCATACTCCCAGGTTTTCAGATTCATGACTTGCCTGTGCCTTGTGTGTGCACAAGCATCTGACTGTCCTGGGTCTATAGACTTCTGACTTCCCTGAAATATGGAAGGAGTAGAGTTGTTCTTCCTATAGTACTATAGTGTCTTGTACTTCCAACCATCCTGAGCCTCAGAGGCATGTCTTGTTTTTTGTTGTTGTTGTTGTTGTTGTTGTTGTTGTTTTGTTTTTTTAAACAGATTTTCCAATCTTAAAATTCACTCTTTTGAAAATATACCTATTTCCTCTTTTAGATCTACCTCTCTAAGAAATAGGCATAATACAAACATATTTTCGACAACTACATTGTTCTAGTTTGGTTCCTGTCCTACACTGTCCTAGTTTAGTTTCTGTCTTGGAGAAGAAAGGGTTTGTTTGGCTTAAGGCTCACATCATCAAGGAGAAGAGAGGGTTTGCCTCACAGTTTCAGGGACTTAGGTCATCACAATAGAAAGGCATGGTGGAAACAGCTCAGTTCAGGGTGGCAGGTGGAACCTACGTCCTTCTTGGCAATTCAAAAAGCTGAGAGAACTGTCCAGAACCCAAGGCGGGTATAATAAGAAGGTCTGCCCAAGTGCCCTCTCCAAGTCTGATAACATGGCCTCTCCTAGAGACTGCACAGTCTCCCCGTATTCAAAAACATTTCTGATGGGGAACATTTTGTTTTGTTTTGTTTTTATTCAGACCACCACAAAAGAAAACCAGGTGTTCGAAAAGAAATACGTATGTCTCCTTAACAAATTTTGAATTTTATTGAATCATGGCATGGCAGTGATGATCAGGGGTGCCAGCCCTTAATTCTCAGAGGCAACTTTGGCCCCTCTGTTTCCCTCAGTGCCTGTGAGTCCCTGGATGATCTGTTTATGGTGTGAAGGCTAGTTCTTCCTGGGCCCAGTCATCAGTAATTGATTACAGTTGTGTGATTTTAAAGTAGAGTTTGCAGGATAGAGGACACTGTTACACAGCACTTTTGCCTCTGGGTTAGCTTTGAGGATAACTATTTAGTAGGTGAAGGCCCTTTGAGTGTTGTGCGCGTTAGGGCTACAGGAGTGAATGATGCAGCACTGACCCCACCTTCACAGGCCTTTGTGGACTATACCAGTAGTAAATATATATGAAAGTGTACAGAAAAAAAAAAAACTTTGAGGGACCCTGTAAAGGAAGTGGAGATGGCGGTGGTAAGGGACCGCCAGCACAAGGTTCATGAAAGTCTTGGAGGTGATGTCCAGACAAGCAGAACAGTTTAGCCATTTGAAGGTCTAGGACAACCTTTTTGTGCCCTGTGTAAAGGCCGTCTTTGTATTATTCTGTTGACTTCTGTATGGCAGGAAGTTGAGTGCAGGCTGGACTTTGGTATTGTTATTCTTATGAAGTGGCACCTATCTGGGTGTTTTGTAAACATTCTCCATCACCTTATGATTGGTTGATAAAGAGCTGATCAACCAATTAGCTGCACGGACTAGAATAGGATGAGACCTATGATTCAAGTGAGAGGGTCCAAGGGAGAGGGGAGAGAGGAAAGAGAGCAGAGGGTCCAGGAGGAAGGAGTTGTGATGAACAGGTCGCCACGGAATTCGCCAGGAGGACACACATGGAACAGAGTAAGCCACAGAGAGACTCAAACTACAAGTAACAAGGGACCTGTGGCTGGGAAGTAAATAGCTCGGAGGGTTATAATAGCTCAGGTCATCAGCTTGTTAATAACAATACCAGGTCTCTACATCCATTATTCAGGAGCTAACGTGGACTGGAAAACAGAGTGTAGAAACACCCTATTGTTATATAGTAATAAAAGGAGCATAGAACACCCCCCCCCCAAAGAATTGCAATTACATCTAGGACAAAGTATCCTAGGCAGAGGAATAGTGTGTTTAGCGGTAGACCAGTGGAACACAACCCGGATGAGTGTAAGAGCGCATGGCCTGACTGTCCCAGTGAGTGCAGAGAAGAGGCACCAATGCTATAGGCAGTCAGAATAGGCAGGGACTTACAGTGGGATGTGGGATGTCAAAACTTGGTCTTATCTGAGCACTTCCTATCTAAATAGTGCATAGCTATGTGCCTCATGCTATCCACAGATGGATAACAGGGTCCCCAGAATCTGGAATCAGCAGGGCCCTCACGCATAGTGAGCCAGTGGGTGGGTTGGTTGGTGGGTGGGTGAGTTGGTTGGTGGGTGGGTGAGTTGGTTGGTTGGTTGGTTGGTTGGTTGGTTATATAGTGTCTCTCAGTAGCCCTGGCTGTCCTGAACTCTCAGAAATCTTCCTTCCTCTGCCTCCTAAGTACTGAGATTAAAGGCATGTGCCACCATGCCCAGTAAGTTGATTGTTACGGCCTTCGGTGACCTTACATTCTTAGCTTTAAGGGCTGTACTTTAAATGAGTAGTATATACCAAGTGGAAAAGTGGGTGGGCTTCATTATAGCATTGCTATGTGTGCATTAATGTACTTGATCATTTAACAACAAAAACCAAAACCCTGCCTTATTCCCAACCTTGCAACAGACTATTGCTCTTCCCTGGGAAGGCACTGCCTGCTCTGTCAGTATCATCTCTGGACATCGGTTCCCATATACTGATCGCCAATCCTGGATGCCACACCCCTCCCCTGAGCAGGTTCCCATGAGTATCTTCACGTTCTGGGAAGCCAGTGTCCCAACTCTCACCAGGATCCCCTGTGAATGCCCCCTACCCTGCTAACTTGAGCTCAGTAGTTCAGAATCCCCCCATCTATTTCTCTAGACTCAGGGAATTACCTGTCCCTGTTAACTCTATATTAAACTGAGTCAGGTTGTGGAGAGCCAAGGAAGAGGCATAGCGAGGTGGGAAGCTCTGGTGGGCGCGCCAATAGAGAATGGTGCTGGAAAGCACAAATGGAGAGTGCTTCAGGCACAAGCCATTTACAGATTTTGAGCATT
The DNA here is from genome assembly GCF_021556685.1 of Rattus norvegicus. Lineage (NCBI taxonomy): Eukaryota > Metazoa > Chordata > Mammalia > Rodentia > Muridae > Rattus > Rattus norvegicus. The sequence goes on along the minus strand of NC_141550.1, from coordinate 28,917,934 downwards.
GCTTGGGGAGAATCTGGCAGAAAAGAAAATGAAGCTAAAAAGCTTTTAGCAACACCCTGCCTGACAGGTGACATCAGCTGTTCTTTTAGGGAATGAAAAACTTCAGGTTATAAATCCTCTAGAAACACGTAGTCTGGATTTGCCTGCCTGGGACTGATACAGGCTACTGTTGGTAGAATTAACCCAGTGAACAATTCTTTTACTACTGTGAATTGGGAGAGTAAAATTTTGGGGTTTTTTGTTTGTTTGTTTGGTTGGTTGGTTGGTTTTGTTTTTGTTTTTCTTACATTTCAAATGTTATCCTCTTTCCTGGTTTCACATCCATAAACCCCCACTCTATCCCCCTTCCCTTTCTATGTGGGTCTTCCCCCACCCAACCAACCGCCCCTTCCTGCCTCCCTGCCCTAACATTCCCCTACCCTGGGAGTGTCCAGCCTTGGCAGGAACAAGGACTTCTCTCATTGGTGCCCAACAAGGCCATCCTCTGCTACATATGCAGCTGAAGCCATGGGTCTTGTCAATGTGTACTCTTTGGATGGTGGTTCCCTGGGAATTCTGGTTGGTTGGTATTGTTGTTCTTATGGGGTTGCAGACCCCTTCAGCTCCTTCAATCCTTTCTCTAACTCCTCCATTGGGGACCCCATTCTCAGTTCAATCGTTGGCTTTGAGCATTCACCTCTGTATTTGTCAAGCTCTGATAGAAGCTCTCAGGAGACAACTATATCAGGGTCCTGTCAGCATTGTACTTCTTGGCATCAGCGATATTGTCTGGGTTTGGTGGCTGTATGTATGTGGGCTGGATCCCTAGGTGGGGCAGTCTCTGCTCCAAACTTTGTCTCCATGTTTCCTCCTATGAACATTTTTGTCCCCCCTTTTAAGAAGGACTGAAACATCTACATTTTGGTCGTCCTTCTTGAGCTTCATGTGGTCTGTGGATTGTATCTTAGGTAATCCAAGCTTTTGGGCTAATAAATTCTAAAATGGCTCACAGTGGTTTCTATGAATAAATTCTGTCCTGAGAGAAAGTGAATGCTGAGGTACACAAGCAAAAGCAACAGTGTGTGGAAGGCCCTGCGGATGTAGTATTCCCGTGCCTGTTCTTTAATGGGGAAAGGAGAAACCCTCGTGTTTCTTTCCATATAATGAATCTGGAAGAACACCTTAGAAACCCTGACCTGGAGTTTAGCAGTGGGGTGGGGTAGGAGACTTTTTAGCATATTTTTGCTATAGCTTTAGATTATGGGATCAGAGTGACACAGGGTCTCACCCCATAACCTCAGATATATGATGTGCCTGTCTCTGCCTCCTGGGTGCCAGGGTGGCCAGGGAGTGCCACTACATTTGACTTATCTTTAGACTTTTAAACTTTGTTATGTGTATGGGTGTTTTGCCAACACAGATATCTGTATCCCATGTGCATACAGTGAATGCCCAAAGAGTCTAGACGAGTATAGGATCCTTTGAAGTTGTAGTCACAATGGTTGTTAGCAACTTTATGGGTGCTAAGAACTGGACCCACTTTTTCTACAAGAGCAACCCGTTTGCTTAACCACTAGGCCATCTCTTCGGCCTTCATTTTTAGATTCTTGAATCATGCATTTATAAACTGTTTAGGTCTGTCAAAAGTACGAATGGTTTTTCTTGCAAATATTGAAGTAGGTGGTATTGTTTCCTCCTGTTATAACAGCTAGGGTACCTTACTATAATAAAAATTGTTGAGGGTCAGTCAGTAGCTTAATAATAGAGCATATATCAGGTGTACATGAAGCTGTGGGTTTGATCTCTAGCACTAAAAAGAAAAGTTGAAGAACCATGTGCCAAGATTGGTTGAAACAATATCCATGTTGATACTGAGGAGCAGTGGTGCATGATGGGACATTGCTAGGAAGAGGAGGGCCATCTTCAGGTCCTCCCCAGCCTCTGCTAATTTAAAGAACAACTTGAAAGCTGAGCGTCACGGCACAAGTCTTTAATTCTAGCACCTGGGAAGCAGAGGCAGGAGATCTCTGTGGGTTCAGAGACACATGGTGAGAACTTGTCTCAGAAAAACACAAAACAAAAAAGAATGACTTGGTGAAATGGAATGGGGACCAGTAGAAAGACATAGTGGGCATCTTCTGGGACATCATGAGGAAGAAGTCCTTGCTGTCTATGATGTCCACAAGGAACGGGGGCCACTTCTCCATAGACCTACCAAAACACGTGGCTTCATCTCTGTCTTTCTCTTGGTCCCTCTTAGATTTAGAGTAGGAAACATTGATAGGCGAAATAGGAGATGGCCTTAGCTCTTCAAGTCTTTGTCAGTCAGTTCCATTTCCTTTCAAATTCTCAGAGTGTGTGTTTTCTTTGAGACCCAGGCTCCGAGTCCCATTCTCTACCAGGCTCAGGTTTTGGTGCTTTCTTTCCAACATTTTTGGCTGTGTACATGTCCAACATTTTTCTTTTTGAACGTCAGATAAGCAAAGCAGTGATTTCTTTAAAAGTGAACTTGAGCAAGCCTCTAATTGGTGATATTCTCCAACAGCTAAGTCCTGGGTTTGCAATGGTCATCTGTCTAATTCAGTAGTGACACTGGGGACTGATTGATGGTAGGACGTCACAGACCACTGTGATTTCAAACTCTTGGCAGGTACATCTCCATTCATGGATGCGCTAACAGCCAACGGAACAGTCACCATACAAACATCTGTAACAGGAGTGACAGCCGGGAAAAGGAAATTTATTGACGACAGAAGAGACCAACCTTTTGACAAGCGGTTGCGTTTCAGTGTGAGGCAGACAGAGAGTGCCTACAGATACAGAGATATTGTCGTCAGGAAGCAAGATGGCTTCACCCACATCTTGTTATCCACAAAATCATCAGAGAATAACTCACTAAACCCAGAGGTGAGAGACACGCTCTAGGCTGTGGCTTCATGCTTCTCCATGCCCTGGTGTCCTGGCCTGCTTTGCTGAATGGCACTCTGATCTTTCCAAGGCTTCTGGGGAGATGACAGCCGCTTCTCCTCACGCTTGTGGCCAATGTGACAGGTCACAGGAGGAGGATGCTGAGGAGACACTCTACTCTCCTGTTGTGGGGAACTATGGTTTTGAAGTGAGGACAGTAGCTGCATTCTTCCTGTCTTTGTCCCCCACCTCCCGAGTCATCTGTAGGGCATAGGGCAGCAACCTGGGGCCTCTCTGGAGTCACATGGAAATGTGTGTGCATGGACTCTGGTTTAGGTAAAGTTTCATCAGAACCTCATGGGTTCTTTATCTAGACCAAGTGCCCTGGGTCTCAGCCCCTTTAAAGACTCTGACCAACATCCCACTGACCAGGTGCCATCAACACTGTAGCAGCTCATGTCCTTGTCAGTAAGTACTTAAGTAAGGGAGCTTCCAGCGACCCTGGGCAATGAATTCACAGAGTTTGGAAACCGATTCTGAGAAGGCTCTAGAGTCCAGCGCCTTTGAATTCGCATTGCACCTCCCCCGAGTTTGCAGTTCATGGGGTTGCTCCTTTGCCATTGTGCACATCCTAGGCAGATGGGGATCTGGCCAGTCCTTGGTCCACTTTAAGACTGCAGGGCACCTTCGCTGCTTCTTGAAGGTCATTTCAAGTGGTGTGCCCTCCAGTGCTGGTGCACCCCTACTGGGCTCGCTCTCACAGCAAATGATTTAGACTTCTGTCCCCATAGTGTTACGTTGCTAAGAAAAACAGCCAAAAACTCTAGAACCCTAGAACTGAACTCATTTCTTGAAACTGGCTGAATGTGCCACCTGCTGTCCAAATTAGAAATTCCAGGAGCAGCCGTGTGCCTTGCCTTGTCTGCTGAGAGCCGCAGTAGGTGTAGACCAGCCAGACGCTTTAGATTCACATGCCTTTGCTAACCCCGAACCATAGGCCCTGGTTGTAGAACATAAAAAGCAGGCAGAGGATTTACAGCCATGGTGGGTGGGGTGAACCACATGTGCATTTCTCTCAGACCTAAACTGTCCCTTTAAAAGCGCTTCGTGGGGTTCTGTGCGCAGAGTGCTCTTGACCACTTGCCCCTGTGGTGACTTGCAGGTGATGAAGGAAGTGCAGAGCGCCCTGAGCACAGCCGCGGCCGATGACAGCAAGCTGGTGCTGCTCAGCGCTGTGGGCAGCGTCTTCTGTTGTGGTCTGGACTTTATTTATTTTATACGACGCCTCACAGATGACCGAAAGAGAGAAAGCACTAAAATGGCAGAAGCTATCAGGTATGTACAGGTGGGGGCTCTGAACTGAGCACTGGGGAGCGGCAGGTTACCAGTCTCTGAAAGACCCTGGTGGTAGCAGGATTAGTTAATAAACACTGTCACAGAAATCAGGCTGGCCTACGCGTGGGCATTGGGGGACCATTGTGATGGTTCAGCCTGTGTGTCTGTGCTGTGTATTGTCTCCAGACAGTAACACACGGATTGCTGCCCTCTTGAGTTGTCCAGGCTTTGTGACAGTCCCGTGAGGTCACACGGTAGGTGTGGCACCTGATTGGGAGGTGTGTGTGAATAAAGCATCTTCTTGTTTGTTCAACCCAAACTCCTTCCAACCAGGCAGAGAAGTAAACGATGCAGTTAGAAGCCCCATTTCCTTAACTTTCCTAGAAAACAGACTATTTGCATGTGTTCTCAGCCTTCCCTAAATATATATATTTTTAATTTTTTAAATGATGATAAAAACTGTATTTTTGAGACATGGACCTTCTAAAGTGGCTGAGTCATTTGAGTTGTCTCTTGCATTGTGGTGAGAACATTGAAAAACCTTTCCTTTTCTTTTGAGACAAGGTCTTGCTGCATAGACAGTCAGGCCTTGAACTTGGGATCCTCCTGTCTCAGCCTTCCAAGTTCTGGGGTTATATCCATCCAGGCCACTACATGCCCAGCTTGAAGTCCACTTTCTTAACAGTTTTCAAGTCTACAGCGTGTTTTTAGTTTTAATCAACATGCCATTCTCAATTTAAGAATTTTAAAATACATACATACAAGTAACGAGACTTAGTTTTGGTTCTGTTACTTGGCAGCTCCCTGTAATCTTACAAGCTGGAGGCACCCCCATTTCCTCTGGTTTCTCCTGGTTCAGAAGCCTTCCCTAGCACCTCCACATCCCACTGTGAGCAGAGCTCCTCTCCTTTACTAATCACTGTTGCTGTCGGTAATGGTGTCTTCATTCTTCAGGGTGGGTTTTAGTTACAGTGAATAAAGCCAGTCGCTAGCCAGGAACGTCCATGTTTCCCTGCCCACCCCTCTAGAAGGACGGTACCCTCACATGACCCCCTTACTCCCTTTCCTGACTTGTAGCAGACTGGGGCTAAGACCGAGAGTCAGCCATTGCTCCCCTGTAAGCCATCTGGAGACGCAGCAAGACAGGGGGGCATGCGTTTGTGTTTCTGGGTTGGTGGGTCTGGGGAGGGACAGAGCATCTCTTTGACAGATCACCCAAACTGTTCTCACAGATACTGTTCTCACGGATACTGCCTACAGGCCCTGTGGCACCAGACCTTCCAATCATGAGGCATTGCCTTGGCCTTACACAACACATTTAATCATTTTAAAAATTAATAGACACTGATTTAGGAGGCTGCCCACCATCTGTTCCGAGTGTGTCCAACCCATGGACTACACACAGCCAAGGAAAGCTGTGAATGCTAAACACAAAAGTAGAAGCTCACTTAAAACTTAATGTTTTTTTAATAACTTAATTGCGTAGTTAGGCGTGAAACGTGCCCATGGCAGTATCCTGTCGCAATGTGAGAAGATTGCCTGTGACTGCTGACCATCTTTCTGAGTGTAATCATAACTTAATTGCTTTTTTTTCTCAGAATTTTGAGAACATATAATTTTAATGTGATTCTAAATTAATTCTGGTCTCCTAAATAACTTGAGGCTTATGATATAGTAGTAGTCTTCCTTTTTTTGGATTTTTTTTTTTTTTAATTTTTTTTTTGCTCAACGTGCCTAAGTCCCAGACAGATCAGTACCTCAGTACCTGAGAAACAGCTGCATACATAGCAGGATGACACGGAACAGTTGTGCCAGTGGACTCTGCTCCAACACAGACAACTGTGGATGTTCCTCATGCTTAGCTCCCATTTGGGATCAGTGGGCATCAGCTTGAGATTCATTTTTATATAAATCATCCTCCACTTTGTAGCAACTTTGAGTATTTTTCCATGTGCTCAAACTGGATCCACACAGACGTGTGCTCTGGTAGCCCCGGCCTGATTTATATACATAGAGAGAGAGAGAGAGAGAGTGCCAAGCAGTGTCTCAAAGTTTGAGTTCTTTTTCAAGGTCCATTTTCCTTGAGCTCCACTGGTGAATCTGTCTGAGGTTCCTCCCTTCCTCCCTACCCCCTTCACCCCTTCCCCCTCCCTCCTGGGGTGAGTCACCCCCCTCCCTCCCACCAGTGATAAATTACTCTGGACAGCAGCTGAGACTAGTGGTGTTAGGATTAGGAAAACAGAAAAGAAAAAAAATCAAGACATTTGAAATAATCTCATTTCTTGAACTTCTAAGTAATTTTAAAGGTTTATTTTGTTCATTTTTTTCCTCCGCCTCCCCATGTCCACCATAAAATTGGATTGGTGTTCTTAATGAACAGCCAAATCCTGCTTCAGCAAAACTTACCTGTGTCTTTAAGCAAATATATTCTTTTTTTTTTTTTTTTTGTTCTTTTTTTTTTTTTCGGAGCTGGGGACCGAACCCAGGGCCTTGCGCTTCCTAGGCAAGTGCTCTACCACTGAGCTAAATCCCCAACCCCAAGCAAATATATTCTTGTTGATAGAAATTGTTCTTGATAGACTTTGACAGGTCAGGTAATGAATTTCATGCCAGATTCCATTAGCCTTTCTCTGGCTCATCTGTGTTTGTTCGTGTGATACCCCTTGTCTCAGATCCCATAAAACTTACGAGGCAAAGGGACTTTATTGTCATGAGTTTGTAAAAGTGAGCAAGAGGAAGACTGAGTTAGACACAGGCTGTTTTCACCATCAGACCCACTGCTAAGAGTAATGTTCTAGACTCCTTACAACAAAATGCCCAGGACACTGGCGTTATGGCACAGGGACCAGGAGTTTATTTACAACTTTGCTTCTGAGGTCTGTGACCAGCACAGGAGCAACCCGTGTTGAAGGTGCCACTCTCTTCCCAGCAGGCACCTCTACCCCCCCAGCATGGCCTCCTCCTCCCCTAAGTCCTGCTTTACCCGGCTAAGAAAGGGCAGCAAACTGGCTGCTAAGAATTCCAGATCCTCGTTGCTTCATTTTCCCCAGACAACTCCCCAGCCTTGTGTGAGATTATCTAAATTAGTAAATGTTCTTCCTATCAGGAGTTGGGCTTAAACCCAAGTTTTACACAGCTCCTTCCCCTGGCAGTGGCTCTGCCTAAGGCTCTAGGGCAGTCACTGCATTCTCCTCAGGGAGCATGGTGTCTCAACTTGGTGCTCACTAGACTAAGCCGGCAGGACTCTGGGAAGTGTCTACTGGACAGGATGCTGTGCAGTTTTGGGGATTTCCTGTGCACCCCTGTCTTTATCTGATATTAAGTTCACACATCAGAGTGGTCAGTTCCCACTGAAAAGGGGAGATGTTTGTTCCAGACTGGAATTCTGACCCCTTCCACGAAGAGCCATCAGGTCAGCTGAAGTTGTTCCAAGCAGCAGTAACATTCAGCTTCTGATATTTTTTGTGCAAGCATGTAAACAGGTATAGCAGTATTACATGAATTATAAATCCTTTTATTATTTCTCTGTAGAACTATTTTAGCATACGATTGTTCTTTTCACACTAATTTACCATCCCTGCACTGTGGCAGTCATCCTGGGTACCTGAGAACACATATTTCAGAAATCCCTGCTCCATGTCCTGGAGACCACCATTATAAGTCAGCTTTCCAAAAGCCGTCAGGAGCAACATTGTACATGTAGTGCCAACCGAGGCTACTGATCCTTAGTCCTCAGAAGGCACTAAAGGCTTGTTTCAAGAGCCTGCCCAGAAGGTTGCCTGGCTCTCCTCAGATAGCAAACCCTGTGTGATCTTTCTAATAGTGCCTCCGGCTTCCTCCTCATTTAAGCCTTAGTGCAGATCACTCATTTGAACGAGTTAAGTCTTGCCTAGTCAGAAATCTCACAAACTTTAGATGTCTTCTGCGTAGGCTGGCCTTAGCCTGAAGCTAAGCTGCTAAAATCTGCAGGCCTTGGTTGGTCACCTCACAAGGGACAACCTGAACTGCTAGGTGTCATGATTTTCAGAGAGGTGGCTCAGCACCTAAGTGTTTTCGATTGGTGAGTTGTTGTACAAAGCAGCTCGCTGGCTCTCTGCACTGCTCAGAGTAGGCACAGGTTTAGAATCTAGTCGTGACCTGCTCTAGGTCCTCCCCGTCATGGCTCATTCCGCCCGTGCGAGACTTCAGTCTATTTTTCATCTTTGTTCTACTGTGTTAAGTCATATCAAGGAGCCATCTCTGAACACACAGCCAGCTCCGAGAAGTGGAGCCAGGCATCCCCAGTGTGGTGTGGCACCAACCTTTCACATCCAGAAAGTGACTTTTCAGCCTTACCTGGAAGCAAGCCCCCAGCTAGCACTGACAGGGTTTACTAGACGGGCACATCCCCGTGGGGCATTGCTGTCCTCTGTTCACACTGCAGTGGGATCCTGCAGCACTTGGTGGAGTCCACCTGCAAGTCTCTGAGGACTTACCCGCCTCCTTTGCCAGTGCAGTGTCTCAAACCAGCCCATCTTAGTCTCATGGAAGCCATTCAGTCTAGTGCAAGATAAATCCAGGTCATCTCCTAATAACAGCTATCCCTGGTCACATACCACACCAGAACTGACCCCATGCTTGCTGACACCTAACCCACTATTGTTTACTCAACATCAAACATTCTCGTGTGTCAAACCAAAGTTGGATAAGATCACTCCTTGGTTGGTTTGAGTCCTTAAATGTGAGTGGACTCCTAGATCTTCTGGGGCTGCGGAATAAGTTGTACTGGCTAGAAAGGCCAAGCACCAAATACAGGCACTGAGCTTGTGGCAACTCCTTTCCCTGTGTGGTGGCCAGGCTGCCTTGAAACCTTACATACAGCATACAGCAGATCAACCCATGGCCCGCAGCTTCAGACAGCACCTTATGTAAAGACCATCTCTTAATGAATTCCATAGAGTTTACATCTTGGTAAATTGAGTTCCATGATAGACTTTTTCATCTGCTCAAATATTCAATGTTTTCAGTAATTCCCCATTTATTTTTTATTTTAGAAACTTCGTGAATACTTTCATTCAGTTTAAGAAGCCTATTATTGTAGCTGTTAATGGCCCAGCCATTGGACTAGGAGCATCCATATTGCCTCTTTGTGATGTGGTTTGGGCTAACGAAAAGGCTTGGTTTCAAACACCCTATACCACCTTCGGACAGAGTCCAGATGGCTGCTCTACCGTTATGTTCCCCAAGATTATGGGAGGAGCGTCTGTGAGTACCATTTAAACAAAATCGTTCTAGAAGGCGTCCTGAGGAGGTCTGCCCGGTTGCTGTGCTCGGGGTATATAGCATGCCGTCCTGTGGGGATTCCCATACAGCCATACAAACACGGAGTTCACGGAGTGCTGTGAGCTACGTACTGTTGTGCACTACTAATCCCTAGGAGCTTACAGCTCTGCATAGTTAACATGGTGTCCGCTATCCATCGAGAAACCTGTTCCTTAGACGGGGCAGTGTGCACAGGAAAAGCAAAGGTTTCCCCACTTTTATGGTTTTGGTTTTTTTTTTTTTAAACTGTTTAAACAAATTCATCTATATTGGTTCATGTTTATATCTTAGCTTGTGTTTTGACAAGCATATGCAGATTTGAACTAAGACAAAGACTATGTCGTGGATGAGGGTTCTCCAAAAGCAGAATTCAGGCAGGACAAGTCTTAGACAGTGAGTACCTGGTGTCAGGCTGTTGAGACGGTCACACCGGATAGAAGTCCAGCTGTGAGGCAGCCTTGGCCACACACATACACAGACACTTGGAGCTCTGTTGACTCGAATGGCTGCTCCGGTCCATCGTCACTGTGGGCCTCCTAGGAAGAATGCTGCCCATTAACACAGTGACAGAACTAATGCTTTCCCCGAGGACCTGACAGCCACCTGCCAGCTGCACCATTCCCAGATTGGGCAACAGACTTTTTTCTTGGAAGGAACCACAACCACTTGTCTCTGCCCCTCCATTGCTTCTGAGCCCCACCTCTTGCACAGGAAAAGGCATCTCTTTAATCCCCCAGTGCCTCTTCCTAGGACAGATTCTAAAGAGAGATTAGATATAAGAAGTTTCCATCAAAACCACCCAAGAATTGTGAGGAAGGGCAAAGATGTTTGCTTCCTCTTGTTGGTTGTGGTGGAAAGCCTAGCGGGTTACAGTGCTCAACCAGTGAGCGGGGCACGTGGACCCCAAACACTCAGAAGATGCAGAGACAGCCATAGCCTCCATACTTCCGACCCCCTGACAGAACACCAGTCAGCAAGAAAGCCCCAGACAGACCCACACTGTGCTTGTTGAACAGTGTTCCTCAGAGGCAGCAGGACATAAATGAGGACAGGACCCTGAGTGGGCTCCTGGATGACAGAAAAAAACAGAACATCAGTTTGAAAGCTGTCAAGACCAGTACCATTTCTAGTCTAGTGAATAAGGGGAAATCAGTGGTCATTTTTTGGAGTTTTGTCATTATAAGATGCAGCCCGACAAGAATGCAACCTAGGAAGTATTGCAGGGGAACTTTGAGACGTTTCCATAAGTGTGAACTTTGTTAAACAGCCTCTTTGCTGTTGAAAATGCAGCAGAAAGGCCTTTGTAGTACTTACTGTCAGTGAGAAAACACCTCCTCGTTATACCTCAAACGCACACACGCCACACACCCCGGTGGTTGCACCATCCCTGTGTATCCTCTGCTGTGATAGGTGTCCCGGCCAGTGTATCGCCCTGGCGCTCCAGACTGCCAAGCCTGATAAAGCCTGAGAACCTATGGGCTAGCACAGGCTGACGGTCACGGCGTGGTGTCCTTGGGAATGACTCCGTGCAAGTATCTCAGCTTTCACATCTACTAGGAGGACAGTCACACAGCAGCAGCAATCACATGACCTCTTTGAGTCACTGCAGAGATGCTCTGCGTCATGTGACTGCAGTGCCAGGCCCACCATGGACAGCAAACAGTACTGGCCAGTGTTAGTAGCCACACCCAATTCAGTGCCCCTTGAGTGTGGACCCAGTGCAGCAGGTCTCGCTCTCTCCCTTCCACTCCTCCCTCCTCTCCTCTACGCACCTCTGCCTTCAGGTCCATATTATCCTACCCTAGACTTGCTTCCTCTTTGCCACATAGATGACAATGCCCGCCTTGCATTTGTGGGCATTTCATAGAGGCATCCTTTGCTGCTGAGAGTGGGCCGGTCTTGCTCCAAGACACCAGGACTGAAGTGTGACCTCCCCAGTACTCAGCACAACCTCCACGGCACCTTTTCCCTTGTTACCAACAGCAGTCTTGGTCTGCCACCTTCACTGAGCCTGGGACCACGTCCTCCTTAGAGGTCTCCTCCCTAGAGACACCCCAGAAGGGAGGGCAATCTGTTCCCTGGGGAACTTGCCAGGGACTAAATTTGTGTCCTGGGAGAGCTCTCAGATTAGTGGTGTCCTACGTCTTCTGGCAGCCTCCACAGATCTTTAGTTACTTGACGGGTCGCTAGGTTAAAATAACTGGCAAAAACATTTTATAGAAGGAATTAATTGGCTCAGACTTGGACAGTTGTGGCAGCAGGAACTGGAGGCAGCTAGCCACAAGGCGTCTGCTCTCAGGGAGTAGAAAGAAATGAAGGTTGCAGGTTCCATTCCTCTCTAGGACCCCAGTGTATGGAGATGCAGCTCATATCTCAGGTGGGTCGTTTGGCGTTGATAACGTAATCTAAAAAACTTCACAGACTTGCCCAGAGCTTTGTTTTATGTGACTCTAAATCCCATTGACAATAGGAATTAGCTGTCTTAAGCCCACTCCTTCCTTGTCAACTTGGCAAGCAAGCATCACTTTTAAGCTATAATTTTAAGCGGTGGCTTATGGCCATCTCATACGCAAAATGCACTCAGTCCAACCGCAGCTCTTCGTGTAGTCTTTTAACAGTTCAGTACTTTAAAAGTCCCCGTGTAGTCTGAAATCCAAGGTAGTCTCTTATACTATAAAAGGAAAGCGTAGTTCTAGCGTGTAATAGTGCAGGATAAAGTCCCACAGGGAAGGATGGGGGTACCTGCCCCACATCTGTCATCTGGCACTGATAATGGAATTGTCTGGGCTCCGAAAGGATTGGGGTTACCAGACCCCACTCCCCCACCCACCCAACCCCAAGCCCTGCTGCCTACAGCACATACAGTCTCCTGGTCCTGCCATCTCCTGCATCCCAGAATCATTGGTACAACTGAGACTTCGTCTTCAGGTCCATGTAGTGGCCTTTCATGGGCTCAAATCTTGCTGAACACTGCGTGTCCCTGAAGCCATGGAGCAGACTCGATGACCCTACCAATCATAGAGTCAGGTACTATAGAGACAATGCTACCAAGTCCTGCTACCAGCCCTGAGTGGGCTGAGCAGGATCCCTATGAACCAAGGCTCTATGCTCACCTCTGTTTAGCACCCACAGAAAGCACTTTTGTAAGCAGTTGTTTTTGATCAGGGAGACCATTCTTCAGCATTCTCGGCTCAGACTTCTTTCAAATGAATCCACCTTCTGAGATGTTAGTGTTCAAAGTGAGGTCTCCCCTTCAGGGCACCACTCCTGCAGAGGACCAGGTTTCTCTTTAAGGGCACTAATTTCTTTAACTATTGCATCTGCCTTCCCTGTTGCCGTCAAACTCACTCGTGTCCTTTTCTTCATTACCCTATGGGTTTTCCGTGGTGTTCCTTGCTCACTGTGGACCTGGATGAGAACGGTGGGCAGGAGCAGTGCCACCCGTCAGTGTGCTCTGTCTTGCTATTTCCTCCAGCAAACAGGAATCCATTCTGGATTGAGCTTCAGTCAAGGGTGTGAGTGAATGCATGCAGATCACTGGCCAGAGTGTCACATGAACGGCCTTTCACCCGGCTCCCTGTTGACACCGGGAGCCAGACCTCCATGGTCCCACTTCTCTCTCAACACTCTGGTCTTCCAAACTCTACCAGAGTTACTAAGTGTTCTAGGGGTTCCTAGCCCGAAGTCTAGCCACATGGTCAGTGTTGTCACAGAAATAGAACCAGTCCTGATCCCACTGGTCACTGGAACAAAATACCTGACAAAATAACTTGAGGAAGGGTTTGTTTCAGGTTGCAGTTGGGGCATCATGGCAGCGGGGGCTTAAGTCACATTGAGAAGAAATGTTCTGTTCAACTCCGCTTCTTGATTTTATTCACTGCAGAGTCCCATCCCCGAGAGTAGTGTTACCCACATTTAAGGTGGATCTTCTGACTATGCTTGATGGAAACTAGCAAATCCCTCGTAGACATTTGTTTCCATGGTGACTTTAAATCCTATCAAGATTAACAATCACAGGTCATTCGTTATCGATAAAATCAATTTTAGGTTCACTGTGAACTGATACTAAAATAGATTATTTGACAATAATTATTCTAATTCTGGCAATAAAGAATCCTGTCACCTACCTACTTTGAAAAATCTGGCAGTGTACCCTCCCTGTGTAGACAAATGCTTTGCGTGGTGGATAAAGGTTGCACATGAAGCATCTGAAGGAAGTATCAAGCAGTCTCGGACAGGCACACAGCACTCAGCAGCTGCGGCTTTAGAGCCCTTGAGCTAAATGCTGTCCATGTGGAGATCTCAAGGATTCACTAGCTCTGGGCCGTTGAGATGGCTCAGCGGGTACGCCTGAGAGCTGTCCTTAGATGGACATGGCGGAAGAAAAAGACCAACTCCTGAGGTTGTCCCCTGCTCTCGAGAAATACATTGCAGCATGCATGCTCTCTGGTGCTCATTCATTCTCTCTCTCTCTCTCTCTCTCTCTCTCTCTCTCTCTCTCTCTCTCACCAAATAAATATAATTTTAAAGTATAAGGAGTTCACTAGCCTTGGAAGTTTTCCCAGATGGCTTGAGGCCAGTCCTTACGCCTGTGCTGTAGTTTCCTTGGTAGATAAGTCCAGAGTGGTATTTGCTCCTTGTTTCAACTTGGAATCCTATGGTATAGCTATTCTCAGCTGTGGCCACATTTAACATATAGCCATGGATAGAGACGTCTCTAAGAGATGCTGGTCAGTATAAGTCAGTGTTGCCACTTCTCATCCTCCAGTCACCCCAGACAGTCTCCGAATCCGGGATGTCCCCCAGAATCTGGTGAAGCGCTGCTTCAGAGCCTGCCACACCCGGTGTAACTTTCTACCTTGTGAGCAGAGTATTTGGGCTAAGCCTAGGCAGCAAGTGACTGAGTGCTGTTGAGGTCCTATACTGTGACTGCTAACAGGATGTACTTCCTTTGGTGGCATTTTGGTGTGTATGAATTTTCAGAGCCGTGGGCAAGCTTGGGTGTGACAAGTTTGGCTTCCCTACTTGGGGTATGCAAATTCTGTCTGCAGGGTTTCCTGAGGGCATACCACTATCAAGAGAAAACGGTGTGCAGTGGGACAAACTGTGTCCCACAGGGGCCAGACACTGGCCTGCATAGCTGCTGGTGGGTAGTCCACCATCCCCCAACCCACAGCAGATATCCACAGGACCCGCTGCACCCTGCACCCTAACACTGTCCCGTTGTAAGAATCCACACACTGAGCTCAGGGAGCCTTCAGGGGCAGTCCGGTAGTTGACACTTTAGGTAGCCTTTGCTACGGGAAACAGAAAGGGCCCAGGCTTAAACACTGACCCCCATCTGTGTGTGTGTGTGTGTGTGTGTGTGTGTGTGTGTGTGTGTGTGTGTGTGTGTGTAGAGGAAGGTGCACCAAGCCAAGGACTGATTTCAGACCCCACATTCACCCACAAGAGCTGTCATCTAAAACTTGCCATCTTAAGACCACTGCAGATTGGCAGGGCAGGGCTTGTCTATTTATTCTACCCAAGGAAATGGTTTTTCTTAATGGGTTTTTGTTTGTTGGTGGTTGGATTTGGGTTGTGGGTTATTGTGATTTCTTAGTTCTTTAACCCCTATCTTAAATGGACTCACTGCCTTTAAGTTTAAGTGGGGTGCATTAGTAGCCTTGAATCAGCCCTGCCTCTGACATCGTGGATGAACTTTAAAATCCCTTCCATTGTCCTACACATCCCAACCTTGTGAAATGGAAGCAAAACACAAACCATAAAAGACTGTTGTTAACAGATGGATGTGGAGCCAGGCAGGCCAGGAGACGGGAGATGACCTGCCGTGACAGTGTGTAGGGCAGAGCAAGGGCAGTTGTGATTGGCCCAAACAGGCAGCACAAAGAAAAGAGATACTGAAAGGAAGAAAGCCATACTGAGAACTGGGAGCTGCCATCCAGAAGGCAGGAAGTGGGTGTGTTAGGAAGCTGGAGCGGGAGTCGTGTCAGTGCCAGTCTCCTCTGTGTCTCAAGAGTGGAGAAGAGGGAATGACTGGGGACAGATGGAGGCCATAGGAGAGCCCAGGAAGAAATGCTCAGACAGCCCTGCTGGGCCTGGCAAGTTCATCAGAATCTGCTGTCCTAAGGACACACTTAACTCATATGAGCGAGTGGTGGTGTCATCGCTAAAGAAACAGGCCAAGGAAGCACATCCCAGGTGCTCTGGAACGCTTCCGACAGCAGCGGGGAGGGGCTGCCTGGTACACTTTAGATGATATACTCGTGCGTGCGCACGTGAACAGGCACGCACGCACACGAACACGGGCACCTCTGTTTACAATATCTGCCTTGGTAGAATGGCAGCAAGTCCATTGCCACACTTGATCTCCAGTGCATATTGTTTGCTCTGTGCAAGACTCAACTACTCAGTGTGATCTACCAGTCGTATTTGGTCACTGTAGGATCTCTTCATGTTTTGCCTCATCAGGGTCATCTGATGTATTTACCTAGGCTGAGAAGCTTATGACCAGGTCGTAAGGACCATTGGGGTCTCGGCAAGATTTATCTACACAAGGCAAACCACAGTTGGTCATGGTCATGTCAGCTACTGTAGAATCTGTTGGGCAAATCCTTTCTGTCATAGCCTGCCTCAGTTGGCATTAGCGATGGGACATCTGTACACCTTATGCCAGGACTTGAACTTGGCCTCATCCAGTATATCCCTCTGACATCTTTAAAAGCAAAGTTAGATTAGTTTTCTCCAGTAAACCATGAGGTAACTCAGACCCTCTCTCCTGGATAGTTCCTATCTGACAGAAGTATGGCTTCTAAGGCGTGACCCCTTCAGCAGTGACGTGCCACTATCTTTAGAACATTTGTAGAAAATACATAGTTTTATGTGGGGTTTAGTTCCTTTAGAACACAAATTATCTACTCTTGTTAATGGCTCAGATACTGGTTATGTTCTAAATGAGTTCACTCATGTGGGGAGAAGAACCTCTTATGAAGAGGAAGTTACACCAGCAACCTCAAACTTACCACAAAACAGCCTCTAATTTGGATTGCGTCCAACTACATGTGAATCTGAATTACGTCATGAAGCAAGCATTTTTCTTGGGTTTTTTTTTTTTTTTTTTAAAAACTGGTCCATGGCGTTAATTCCATCCACCCCCTTGGTCGTGGTATGTCTGTGGTGTGTGACCACTAGAGAATTCGAGGTAGATTCTGACAGTTTCAGAACTCCATGCTCAGCTTGTGTCTCTGAGGGTTGAGTTTCCAAGGTCTGGTCTCCACTCATCCACTGGATCTCACGGCATGTCAACTCTTTTTCCTCTTAGGCAAATGAGATGCTACTCAGTGGGAGGAAGTTGACGGCACAGGAGGCGTGCGGCAAGGGCCTGGTCTCCCAGGTGTTTTGGCCAGGAACCTTCACGCAGGAAGTCATGGTTCGAATCAAGGAGCTGGCCTCATGTAACCCAATTGTACGTCAGAGTATCTTGTTTTGTTTTGTTTTAAATGGGGAGTGGAAACCTTTTCCCCCCACAGAGATTAGACTGGTAGCATGTTCCAGATGTGCTCACCTGGTCTTCCTTGTGGAAATGTTCACCAGGGCGACATATCCTTTGCAGGGCCACAGTGCTAACCATTTCCGACCATCTGCAGAGTCCTTTCATGCAGTCATGTGCTTAGGTGCACTTAGGACAAGGCTGAGGTCTCAGTGAGTCTTCCCTGCATCTAATGACACAATGTGTGAGGTGTCTTATCAAGTCAACTCTCTCCTAAACTTGTGCAGATATACAGACAACCATTATCGTTAGAATTAAGCTGTTTTGTTTAGAAATTACATTCCAAAAGCACTCTGGGGATTTTCATCGAGCCTCCGCCCACTGTCGAGTGGATATCCACTCTGGTTTCATGCCGCCCCACATCAGTAATGGTGCATCCATGGCTGGTTCAGTGGTAGCTGTGGGTCTGTGTAACCCATCTCACACAAATAGCTTGAGCCGTTTCAAGTTTCAGTATCCAGTGTTAAATATCCTGACACCCCTCTGTTCCCACCGTCCGCCCCTCCACCACGGAGAGCGGTGTCCCCAGGTGCTGAAATCCCTCACACAACATGGCCTGCCATGGTCGACATGAACCTGCGTGCACTTCAGGTCATCTCTGCACGTGACTCTGGTGCAATACAGTGCTGCAGTTTTGAGATGGAAAGTAAAGTCTGCATATTTAGCATGAATGTTATTGGTTCTTCCGAATACGTCCAGTCAGGGTTGATTGAGTCCCAGGGATGTGGAACTCGGGTACGCAGGGCTAACTGTGCTAAACTGTAATAGTTACAGGCACGTAAGGATTTAACGGTTGCTCTCGTGCACGTGAGCAAAGCTTTAGTGCTGTAAACGACCGGCCCTGACTAACGGTTCGTCACTGCCACAGGTCCTGGAGGAATCCAAAGCCCTGGTGCGCTGCAATATGAAGATGGAGTTGGAGCAGGCCAATGAGAGAGAGTGTGACGCACTGAAGAAGATCTGGGGCTCGGCCCAGGGCATGGACTCCATGTTAAAGTACTTACAGAGGAAAATCGATGAGTTCTGATTGGCAGGCTGAGCAGGACACCAGCGACTCCCACTTGCTACGGTCGTTCTTAACAGTAGCTTGTGTTTGGAGGCAGACCTGGGAACATCCAGGCTATTTATTGCCGACGCGTTTTTAAGTACTGTAACTTTAAAATAACTACAAGGCTTCTTTGTCTAAGCGTCTTTATTTTATACTCATGTATACACAAGTATAAAAATGTAATTGAGCACTAGGCTGCTCCTGGAAGCTCTAATTTTCTTGTAAGCTAGTTGTGGATTTTTTTTTTTGTTTTGTTTTGTTTTGTTTTTTTGTTTTGTTTTTAAAAGGAATTATGTTTTCATTTGGGGTGACAGAAGAGTTTGGAATAATGTTTGTTTTACTCTTTTTTTTTTTTTAATCTAGATCATAGACCCTAAAGAATACTAGCCATCATTGTCCCCTCCCTCTACTGAAACATGTAGAAATGTTTCAAACACGTTCCTGCCTCTAGGGGGGAGGGGGAGGGGCAAGTACCTCAATGCTGGAAACAGTTCTGATCAAAATTAAGACCAATCTTGCAGGAAAAAGCATCACCGATGGAAAATCCCACAGGGTTGTGGGTTTGTGCTGAGACGCCCACCGACTCGAACTTTCTTACGGTTCTTACCCAGCCACCAGGAAGAGCCTAGAGTGTCTAGAGGAAAGCGGGTGGTCCAGTGTCTGTGAGTCACTCCACAACTAAGTTATGAATTAGCGTTAGTGGTTTAAATGGTTTTTCTGGCCCTTTTGAAAAATAACTACATAAGTACTTCTTGTGGCTGGGTGAGAAATACTACTTTGCATAGTTTTCTTTGTCTCTCTGCAGATGTGACTGATGTTATTACACCAAAAGTATTTTTTATGTTTATAAAGTGTAATTTTTAGGCTCACTTAGAATATATTTTATTTAATTTAAAATTCTCTTGGCACACTATTAAATACATAAACTCCTTTCAAAACAGAAAAGAACTACCTTATATTTGACATTTATTATCCACGGTCTCTGCTTCTATGTCTGCCGTATACTGCGCACGGTTTCGTGTACACGAGTACCCCGTGGTATGGGGACTAACTACAGAGGCCTGTTACTACTAAGGCTTCTAGGCTTGCAATCATTGAATGTATGAAGACTGAAATAAAATCAAAACCTTATTTTTGTACAGTTTTGAAGTTTATACTCAGAACTGACGCCTCCCCGGCCACGTGGAGCGCTGTGCAGTGTGTAAATCTGTCTTTACCTTGGATGGATTGGTACAGTATTTTTGCATCTGTGGGACCTACTCTTTTGTTCAGTAGTTTGAACTATATATAAACTGTACACTCTGTAAAGTTTTTATAGAATAAATATTCAGCTGTGAAAACTGGTTAAATAAAACTAATATTTCTTAACACATCGGGCGTGTTTCTCTGCGTGTCCTTCCCTTGTCTGCTTTCCTGTGGAGGTGATTTCTCTGGGGGTTTTGTGAGGTTCACAAATGTGAGAACACATTAGTGTTTGCCTTCAGAGGCCACAGCCCACTGTCCCCTACTCCTTCTGACACTCATGCAGGTGACCACTGCAGCTTATCCAGAGGAAGAAAGATATGTTTCACCAAATTGGCTTCTACAAAATACTGATGTGAGGTCTATCACTGCCTCTCCTGAATCCTGCTCCACAAACCCACCTCTGGTGGTTTCTCTTACTCCCGACTCACTAGCCTGTCCTATTCCTGTCCTAAATTGTGAGTCACCTGACTGAAGCTTGGGAGAGAGCCCCTGGCTTGTGCCTTAGGTGTTCCTAAGCAGAGACTTTGGGGAAAATGGCATCCCAAGGGAGTCCAGAAAGAGGAAGAGGAAGCGAGAGACCTGGGGAAGTTGGACACTCCCATCCTGAGGTGCTACCCTGCATTTAAGAGAGCCAAGCAGACACTGAGCACACACGCTTGTCTTCCAAGTCTTTGTAAAAAAAAAAAAAAAAAAAAAAATGGGGGCCAAGAGCATTGGTCAGCATCGTTGCTCAGGCTATTGGTGGCCAGGCTCCAGGATAAGTATCCTTTATACCCACCTCACTACTTCTTGCCTGAGGAAGTCCAGTCAGGATGGAAATTGGTTCTGTTCAGTCAGACCGTATGCACCTTTGACTGCATCAAACTGTAACTTTGAATTGTCTGGGTGGCTTTAGAAAGCAAAACTGGGCCCCCTACCTACACAAGGCATCTGACTCGGCATCTGGGAACCTTGGTACAGTCAGCTTGTCTGTTCTCCAACATAGGAAAAAAGAACAGCCCTTAGCATCCTTCAAGG
The DNA here is from genome assembly GCF_021556685.1 of Rattus norvegicus. Classification (NCBI taxonomy): domain Eukaryota; kingdom Metazoa; phylum Chordata; class Mammalia; order Rodentia; family Muridae; genus Rattus; species Rattus norvegicus. The sequence goes on along the minus strand of NC_141550.1, from coordinate 28,897,553 downwards.
ATACAACCCTGTAGGTAGAAGAGATGCGGGGCACATGCAGGCTGAGTGAATAGAGGCCTGGTTGGGCTCAAAATTTTAAGCTTAGGCATTGAGCTTAGTAGAATTATGGTCTGTCAACAAGCTGTTTCTACATCATTGGGCGATGTACCAGTCAAGCATTTAAAAATGACCCTCTCTTAGTTACTTAGCCAGCTGTACCCCAGGAGGCCTGTCCCTCTAAGACGGTGTTCTAAACAGTGTTTCTGAAAGATCTAACCAGTGACTGCTTTGGTGAAAAAGGAACTGGGTGCTTTTAGTATGGGCTTAACTTCTTGACCACCCTGTGGTTCAGGGATCCAACCTAAATGGAGAATAACAATAAATGGAGATTCCTATCCCCAAGATGTACCTGTGCCCGGTTCCATTATTCGCTGCTTCTCTCGGTTTGCCCAGGTGCTCCTTCACACCAGGTGGAGAAACTTACTGGTCCAGTTCTTCCCTTGGAGTTCCGGGGCCCCGGTGCACACTCAGCCAGAAGGGTGAAGCCAAGGCCTGAGCACATGGGTCAGCAAGATCCCAGCCCAGCAGTGAATGGGGTGTGTGGCAGTCTCCTCTGTATTTCAGTGTTACAGCTCTTAGACAATAGTCAATGAATCTGTTTGTGCTCCTTGTTCAGGGTGAACATAAGCCTTGGAAAATGGGAAGGGATTCTTAGGGTGAAGTTTCGTTGGTGAGGTTTAATGTCCTGGAGGTACCTCAGCTGCATGGAGAGGTGTTCCAGGAAGTTGAACGTGAGATTCCTCAGGTGGAGTGTGGAGGTCCGGCTCTCCAGATTAGGTAGAGAAGAGGAAGCCCTGCTGGGAAAGGGAGTCTGCTTTGTGCTAGCTCGGGGGAGCTGTGTGGACATGGTAGACTTCAACCTTAGGTAGCAGGGTTTCCCAACATGTTCTTGCCGTTGTCCTTCAACTCCAGCCTCGGAGAACACTCTGGAGTTGGGTCTCTTCCACCTTTACTGTGCTCAACTTGCCAGGTGCAATTGTGCTGCAAGCTCCTTCCCTCACTGAGCCCTCTCACTGGCCCACTATGGCAACTTTTACAACCAAGCTCCAGACTCCAGTACAATGAGGTAACTTTACCTTCTAAAGCAGAAATCAACAATTGGCTTGAGTAGTAAGGGGATCATTCCATGAGCAGAAAGAACACACCAAGCCAGCCTTCACAGTCACTGCCCATCTCTAGTGTCTGACTACAAGAAACTTATTTTCCAAATAAATTGCTATAGTATTTTAATCATCCCAAACTGTTTAATTAATGCTGTTATCACATGTATCGGTTGATGGGATGTCTGGCCCCTCCTATCTCAGGAAGCATAAATCAAATTCTCAAAGAGGAACTTGCTTGAATGAGTGGAATCTGACGCCACCACTGAAAATGTGGTTCATGTTAAGGTTCACACCTCCACTGTGCCATTTCTCAAGGTGGCCAGTGGCTTGTGCTGTGTACCTTAGGCTGCCCTGAAACTCCATCCTCCTTCCAACTCCCGTGTGCTGGAATTATAGGTGTATACCAGCACACCATGGACCTTGTTCAGGTTTTACCATGAAGCCCGATTTCCAGGGGTAGGGAGCTCACAGTGTTCTGCTTCAAGCACAGCTGAGCTTTCCTTCCCAGGTCAAACTGGTGGTTCACCAAGGAGGTGTGGTGCTAGACAGAGACCTGCTTGTGGCCTCTGGTCCCTCACCAAAGACCCCCAGCAGCCCACTGCCTCCAACCACACAATCGGCAGAGGATTGCAAAGTGGTTGCCTGTGCAACAGGCTCCAGTCACCTGGACACGCCCAGCCTCAGCTGTCCACACAGACTACCACTTCCCTAACCAATCAAGCACCATTTGAGTATTATTAAAAGGAAAATAACTAGAGGACTATTGACCTTCAACCTAACAGTCATCACCTATATTTTTTTCTTTTTATTTTGTTATTTCTGTTCCCCATCTACATTTCACACACACACACACACACACACACACACACACACACACACATACACACACACACACACACACACACACACACACACACACACACACGATCGGTTTATAAAAGTAAATGTCACTTTTATTTCCTCAGATGAGTGAGGTGAGAGCCTTACTTAAGCTCTGTAAATACATGGCTTGAGCTGAGCCCAGAACATTTCTTTTTCTGTTCCAAGTATCCCTAGGCCTAGCTAGACCTGGAAGCTTCTAGCCCCCATATAATCCAATCTTCTGCAAGGCCAGATCTTGTAGGCTTCATCTTCCAGCTTCTGTCTGTTAACCAAGGTCTAGAATATTTCAGCCTCTGAGATTTATTGTTGAGTATTTTTTTCTCTGTATGGTTCTTTCTGAACTCTGGCTGGCTGGTTCAATTCAGCTCTTCTGACTCAAACTCCTGTCCAAGCTGACTGACTCAGTCTAGCTTCTCTTAGCTTCTCACTGAATTGCTCTGCTTGCCCTCAAGCTAACTCTGGCAATTGGTTGTAATCTTCTGGCTCCTTATTTTATGGCTTCAACTACCTCTGCTGACATGCTCCAAACTTTACAAACTCACAAATGAACTCAACTCTATTGAACTGCACTCACTGCACTGACTCCTCCTCCCTCTTCTCCCTCTCCCTCTCCCTCTCCCTCCTTCCTTCGTTCCGTCTGTCTCTCTCTCTGTTTCTCTCTCTGTCTCTCTCTCTCTCTCTCTCTCTCTCTCTCTCTGTGTGTTTCTCTGTCTCCCCTGCCCCCCCCCACTCCACCCACACACACACACACTTAAGTAGAGATTCTGTTTGTCTACACATGGAAGATTTTGTCCTCGGCCTCAATTGGAGCTAATACGATCCAAGAGCATGGGACTTGAAGTTCCATGCCTGCAGCCTGCCTCCACTGGGCAGGTTTGGAGAGTGACACTTAGCTAATGAACAACTTTGAATCAATTCATGGAAACCTGCAAGAGCGCCCAGGCACACTCGAGGATAACATCACGCACATTTATATTACACAATTTGACAAGCGTCAACAGATGTGGACTTTGTGAGATAGACATTTTCACGGCTAACACTTCCAAAGGCTTTCTTGGATGCCCCTCTTCTTGGATCTTCTCCAGTCTCTCCACCCCAGACAATGCACAGAAAGGCTTCAGGTTACAATCCTTAGCCTTACAAACTGCTCACAATAGACTGCTGGACTGAGCTGGCACTTTTCTCTAGAAGGTGCTTTATTGTGTTTCAAATTCTCACCTCAGGCGGGGAGGAAAGGGGGTAGTATAGCGGGAGGGAAGGGAGTAGGGAAGGAGAACAGGTGGCAATCCTTGGGACACATTGTTCTAACTCTGTGTGCCTAGGAGCCCTAGCCCCACACGCCAGCACTTGCCCTGCCTCATACCTCCACAAGTTCTTGGTACCCCTTTTTTACATTTGTTTTTTTGTCCAGGGCAGACAAGCTTTGTCCAGTCTGTGGCCATCACCAAACACTAGGTGCAGAGGTACATGAAGCCATTTGCCACAGCCTCGCTCGCCTCTCCTCCGTGTACTACAGAGTTACAAATGCAGAAGGCTGCGGGGCTCCTTGCCAGCCCTGCCTCTCCTTCACTGTTCTGTGCCCACGGGGTCTTCCTCATCAGCGCTGTCCCATATCCTATAGGGTACCAGAGCTCTAGAGCCTTCCATACCCTTCCATACCCTCCTTCTGTTCTCATGGCGCTTCCTAACGACATCACCCCTTCGCTCTTCAGGTCCCGCACCACTGGGATGCCAGTAGAACTGAGAATGGTACCATTCCTGCCACGGACCCATTATCACCAGTGCAGGAGTGGTGTTCACATGTCCAGAAACCATGGAAATCTTCCCACATACACTGGTGAAATGCCGTGGATTGTATAGGCTTTGTTCAGAATAGAAGATGAGTCTGTGAAAAGTGCTGCTTAATTCTGTGCCTCAAAATAGGCATCAGAACGGCAGTGCTTACTGGGCCGTTGTGGGTTTTGAAAGTTTTACAGGAGGCGGGGCCTGGAAAGGCAGAGCTGTAAAGCCAGCTACTCATGGAGGAGGGGCCTGGGGCTTGGGGGAGGAGCTTTAATGCCAGCTACTCACGGAGGTGGGGCCTGGGAGGGGCGGGGGGCAGGAAACTGTAATGCCATCTACTCATAGGTTGACGCATGAGGATCACAAGTTAAAGTATTAGTCTGGGCTATGCAATGAGTATCCAAGGCCAAACAGAGCAACTTAGAAAGATCCTGTCTCAAAATGCATAAAGAACTTAATGTCAAAAGACATTATTTCATATATATGGAAATACTGCAAGATAACTACTCTATGAAAGTACTATATGCTAATAAAAATAAAGTCAAATGAAAAAATAAAATATTAAATTTTTAAAAAGAAGGAGGAGGAGGTGGTGGCAGAGCGAGGGGAAGGGGAGCACAGATGCTGTAATGCACCTGCCTAGCGACTATAAGGCCCTAAATTCAATCCCCAGTATAATTTTTTAAAATAATAAATAAAACTCCACCGGAGGAGGATACAGACTTGGAAGGCACTGACCCCAAAGAAAAACATTATAAATTAGGTGAGAGTGAGATTAAGAAGTCACCATCTCCATTGGAAAGGCAGGTCTCCTGTATTCAGCATCCAGGCACTGGAAGAATCGCTTCAGGTAAATCAACCTCTAAAGAGGAAGGGTTAGCTTGGCTGAATTCAGAGTCCCCATCCATGCTCACTGGCCCTGTTGCATTGGGCCAGTAGTGAGGCAACATACCCCAGAGCTTTATGGCCAGGGGGTGAAAGAGGAAGCCAGGGCCCACCACCTCCTTCAAGAGATGCTCTCATGACCTAATGCCTGACCTCTAAGGGGTTACGTCATCCGGCAATAGCTCCAAGCCTTTAATACCTGGGTCTTTGAGGGAACATTTAGGATGCAAAAAGGTGAATCACAGTGGGGATGTGTTTGTAATTTATGTACCAGACAAGGGTTCCGATCTAGCGTGAATAACCAATTTCTATAAGTTACTTAAAAAATAAGGGCTGGAGAGATGGCTCAATGGTTAAGAGCACTGACCACTCTTCCAGAGGTCCCGAGTTCAATCCCCAGCAACCACATGGTGGCTCACAACCATCTGTAATGGGATCTGATGCTCTCTTCTGGTGTGTCTGAAGACAGCTACAGTGTACTTACATATAAATAAATAAATCTTAAAAAAATAAATAAATAAAAGGTAGAAAAAATGGGCCAAAGACGTTAACAGACAGAAACCAGTCAGAGTGGCAGCTGCAAAACCATAAAATATACCCATACCGCTGACTGAGCACCGGTGTACCTGTGACTGTGAGCACCCGTGTACCTGTGACTGTGAGCACCCGTGTACCTGTGACTGTGAGCACACGTGTACCCGTGACTGTGAACACCCGTGTACCCGTGACTGTGAGCACCCGTGTACCCGTGACTGTGAGCACACGTGTACCTGTGACTGTGAGCACCCGTGTACCCGTGACTGTGAGCACCCGTGTACCCGTGACTGTGAGCACCCGTGTACCCGTGACTGTGAGCACATGTGTACCCGTGACTGTGAGCACCCGTGTACCCGTGACTGTGAGCACTCGTGTACCAGAGACTGTGAGCACATGTGTACCCGTGACTGTGAGCACATGTGTACCCGTGACTGTGAGCACCCGTGTACCCGTGACTGTGAGCACCCGTGTACCCGTGACTGTGAGCACCCGTGTACCCGTGACTGTGAGCACCCGTGTACCCGTGACTGTGAGCACCCGTGTACCCATGACTGTGAGCACATGTGTACCCGTGACTGTGAGCACATGTGTACCCGTGACTGTGAGCACCCGTGTACCCGTGACTGTGAGCACCCGTGTACCCGTGACTGTGAGCACCCGTGTACCCGTGACTGTGAGCACATGTGTACCCGTGACTGTGAGCACCCGTGTACCCATGACTGTGAGCACACGTGTACCCGTGACTGTGAGGACCCGTGTACCCGTGACTGTGAGCACCCGTGTACCTGTGACTGTGAGCACCGGTGTACAAAGAATATGCTGTCGGATACATGTTTGATCATGATAAAAATAGCAAAGAAGTTAATGCAGAAAAAAAGGGATAAGTTCTTTCACAAAAGCAGATAAAGGAGAAGAGAGGAAGAGAGAGAAGAAAAGAGGATAAAGAAAGGAAAAAGGAAAGAGAAAGGAAGGAGGGGGCAGGGAGGAAGGAGCAAGGAAGAAAGGAGGGAGGGAGAGGAAGGAAGGTAGAAGCCCGGCATGGGGGTGGGGCATGGTATGGTAGGGCTCTGTGACTCAGGAAAAAGGAGAAAAGAATAACTGTGCTTTGCTGGCCCAGCACGGTCTTTGAATGTTCTTGAACTTAAGCACTCTCTCCTGCAACTCTCTAGACTTAGCAACCCTCCCTGAGGCCTGGGGGAAAAGAGAGAGACCAACATGTGATTCAGTCTCTGCCAAAATGGCCTGTCTACACCTTCCAAGTGGATCTCGGAGTGGTCAGCCTTCCTGCACACCTGGACATCTTTACAATCCAAGGTTTTAAAGTAAGAAAAAATTATGCTACTGTATATGGGGGTTGGGGGGTTGAAGCAAAAAAATGGAAAGTTCCATAAAAGTCCTTATGATTCTTTTGACTAAAGTTTGGTCAAATCTGCTAGCATAATTAAAAGCTGAAGAAGCCTCGGTATCCTATCTCTCTGATAAGAATCGCACAACAGAAGGGAGGGAAAAAAGAGAGCAGAAAGAAAAGAAGCAGGTAAAGGAGAGAAGAAGGAAGGGGAGAAGGGTGAAAGGGAGAGGAAGGAAGAAGAAAGAAGAGGAGGGAGAAAGGAAGGAAAGTGGGAGGGAGGGAAGAAGAAAGTGGGTGGGAAAGGAAGCATCCAAACTAAAAGCTTTGTAGTTTTCTCAACTTCGGTAAAAACGCAAGTGAAGCTGGGGCAGAGGCTTCAAGAGCAAGGGGGTAGAAAGCAGAGCCCTGGCCAGCAGGGACCAGGACAGAGGTGGAGACCTCAGGCTCCAGATGTTTAACTGCCGGGGAGGGTGTGCCAAAGCTTGGCCTCGCAGAGAGTGGCTGCTCCCACTCCTGCATCCACAGCAGCACTGCGGAAGAGCTCTGCGTGCCCACTGGCAAGAAACCCTGCAAGCACACTGTGATGTATGTACATTCAATTCCCAGCAGCCACGTGACGGCTCACAAGCATCTGTAATGGGATCTGGGACCCTCTTCTGGTATGTCTGAAGACAGCTACATTGTACTTATATACATAAAATAAGTAAATAATTCTGAGGAGGGTAAACTAAGCATGCTTCTACTCTCAAGTATTATCTTAGCCTCTTTGGGTTATAACAAAATGCCATCCTGGGAATTCAGGGGCGCCTTCCTGGAGGTGGAGGAAGTCTGAGAACAAGCCAGAGTGGTTCGTCTTGTTGTGGTAAAAATTTTTAAAAAGTGGTTTCTTTTATCCCATACTAGTGCCAGCACCATAGGGCCACATGGCATCTGCGGGCTATTTTCATCCCAGTCAGCAATGCGTCTCACCCGATAAGCTCCATCCCATCTCACGCTGCCAATGGCTACTCTCAATCGCTATCTCTCTCCCATCTCGCTGCCATGACAGTTTCACACAGAGACCACCTATCTGGAGGCACTCGCAGTATGGACTCAATTAAGTCACCACATGAAAGAACACACCAGACAATAACCTCTGATCCAATTGATAAGATATAATTTGCCCATCTAGACAGCACAAAATCCTGTACACACCCACCCCTTAAAAAAAAAAGTCATAACATCCCGTATCTGTGCGCCAAGAAGAATCTTAAAGTCTGCCGCCATGTTCTCCCAGTTCCTCTTCCTTGCTCTGGCTCCTTCTCTCCTGCTTTGCCCTCTGTCTACAACCTCTGTTCCCACCTCCCTTCCTTCTTGTCCATTGACAGGCCTCGTTTTATCTTGTCTGCATAATGACATCAACCTACACGTTTTGATTGTTATCTTAATGAGATTTATACTCACCATGGACGCACATGTCCCAGGGTGTTTCCTGAGAGCTATAACTGAGCAGGTTGGAGCCACCTGCTCCCATATGGGTGACAGAACCCATGGACTAGAGTCATGGGCAACATAAGAGAGGAAGGGAGCTGACCATCTGCGTTCATATTTTCTGTTTCCTGATTGTGAGCATGTGACCTCATAAGCCTCCCACACACATACCCCACATATTTCCAGCTATGGCATGGGTCCCCTTGACTTGAGAGTCTAAATGAACCCTTCCTGCTTTATGCTGTCAATATCTTGGCACAGAAATGAGAAAAGCAGCTAATACGCAAGCTGAGTGTTCCAGAGCCAGGGGCCTGGATGTGCTTGGGGCACAGCCAGAGTCGGAGATCTGCAGTCTGGGATTCTGCCATGTATACGAGCTGATGAGTTTGAATGTCCTCATAAGTGACAGGGAACCACTGAAAGGAATTTAAATCTCATTGAAATAGTATTTAGTAGGATTTGATGTTTGATCTGGGGAGTTGAAGAAGACGGAAAAAGAAAATGGAAAAATGGTGTGGTTTGGAAAGTAGAATGGCTGGCTGGAAATGAGGAAGACAAAGCATGTGGTGGCAGGAGGCCAGGCTGTGTGGAGATGACACAGGTCAAGCATGACAAAGGCTGAGGTGGAGGGAGAGAGAAGTGTCTTACGTGGGCGAGTAGGGGGAACGCTGAGGTGCCTGGTGAGTGTGCCTAACACAGGCAGAAGGTCCCCTCATGGCACCAACACTTTGGAGACAATCTGAGGAAGAGGAGCCATGTGGATGATGGGTGTAGGTGGGACTCCGAAGGACATTTGAAAGAGCGTGACCTAAGGGAATGCAGGGTGGGGAGATAGGAAAGAGTGGGTAGGTGGGGGAGCACTCTCAGAGAGCCAGGGGGAGGGGGAAGGGATAGGGGGATTCCGGAGTGGACATCAGGAAAGGGGATAACATCTGAAATGTAAGTAAAGAAAATATCCAAGAAAGAAAGAAAGAATGGAAGGAAGAAAGAAAGAAAGAAAGGAAGGAAGGGAGAGAGAGAGAAGGAGGGAGGGAGGGAAGGAGGGAAGGAGGGAGGGAGGGAGGGAGAGAGAGAAAGTATGTGACCAGAATAGAAGAAAAGAGGGGATCAACTAGGACTTGGCATTGGTGTGTGTTTGCTGCCATATCACATACCACATACGCGGCATACATGTCATACACACACACACACACACAAACACACACGCACACACCACCATGATATATATGTACCACATCATATGCCACATACACATTACTACCACCACCACCACCATATACCACACAAACACACACATATACCATATATCATACACATTCATACCACCACCATATACCATATATACACACACCACTATATAGCACACACACACACGCACACACACACACACACACACACACACACACACACACACACTTACTATGCACCTGGATCCTCATCTCTTTCCTTTTAAGGACACCACCCATATATCGGGGCGGTAGGGACTTCATTTTACCCTTTTCATTCTGAAGGCGCTGTCTGCAAGTAGGTACTACTTCCGAGATTGATCAAGCAAGGACAAGAAATTTGAGGGGATGTGATTCAACCGCCAATGTGGCAAGTCTCTGGGAACTTCCTCTTCTGGGAAGGATGTGAAGACATGGCTGAGGTAAAGAGGAGTCGGGCAGGCTGGGCGAATACCCCCGACACCACAGATATTTGAACAAGTCAAACGCTAGAAACGAAGAAAACTCGTGTCATTCATACAAAGGGTTGGAGGTGGGGGGTGTGTGGGTGTAGCCTGGCGAAGGAGTATTTTTGAAAAAGCGGGTGTCTAAGACCCAAACCTGGCCAGCAAGCCCACTTGGCCAAAATAGCTTTCCTCTTTTATCCCTGATGTAGGTGGTGACAGCGCCACTGATGGGAGCTCAGTCACAGCCTGACGCAATTGGTTAACTGGTGCAGAGCGGGTCAGTAAATAGGATTTCTTGCCAGGCTAACTGCCCTGGTAGAAACAAAAGTTTCTAACAGGTGAGGAGAAACAAGGCTCGAGGGAAGGAAAGGGTGAGAAAGTCCGGGCCACAGCCCTTGTCTGTGCCAAGCAAAGCGGAGGCGCTCGCTGTCGGCTGGGATCTTCTGCTTTGTACCCAGAGGCTCTAGATCCAGATGCCTCTTCGCTCCACCTCCTTGGGAACAGTTACTTACCCTCCCACATACGCTGATCATGGTAATGGAGGCCAGGGGGACAACAGGAACTTTCCTGCCTATTTCATTAACAGAAATGCAGTTCTGAGAGTCAAAAATGATTACTCTTTAGTCATGAAATATATTCTAATTAAAAAAACAAAGTAACTTCCTTCCATTTGTGTGACTCTCTTTAGAGTCATGTTCACAGAGACTGGCGCTGGTCATTGCCAGGATTTGGGGGTGGGGCTGGGGACCTGATGCCAATGTTGATAGATAGATATAGAGGTTATGTTGGGAAGAACTAGAAAGTTCTATAAACAGATGGTGGCAACGTCTGTACAACCTTGGAAGCATTTGCATATACATATACAAATACATATACACATACAAACACACACACATATAAATACATATACATACACACACACACACACACACAGAGAGAGAGAGAGAGAGAGAGGTTTCTTTGTATTTCTCAGACTTCTCTGTGCATCTTTGAAGTCCTAAGGATGAACCCAGGGCCTTGGGCACACCAGGCAAGTGCTCCCCCCCCCGCCCCCAGCAACGCTTCCAGCCTTGTGACTTTATCTACCCCTGCTGAACTGCACACATGCTTAAAGGTGGTAAGAGTATACATTTCGTACTGTGTGTTTTATCATGATTTGACAAAGGCAAATAGTTTTTGAAAGGTTATTATACATCTTTAATCCCAGTACTCAGGAGGCAAAGGCAGGTGAATCTCTGTGACTTCGAAGCCACCCTAGTAGTAAGTTTCAGGATAGCCGGAGCTATGTAAAAGAGAGATCCTCTCTCAAAAACAAATGCACAAACAACAAATCAGTAAAAAAAAAGAAAAGGTTCCCCAGAATTTGTTTACCTCCTTCATGTCACCTTTTTGATTCTGGAGACAAAATGTTTCAATTTTTTTTAAAAGATTTATTTATTTAATATATATGAGTACACTGTCGCTGTCTTCGGACACACCAGAAGAGGGCATCAGATCCCATTACAGATGGTTGTGAACCACCATGTGGTTGCTGGGAGTTGAACTCAGGACCTCTGGAAGAGCAGGCAGTGCTCTTAACCGCTGAGCACCACTCCACCTACTCAAATGTTCTTGATCAGCAAAATGTTGTATGCCATGTGTGTGTGTGACTGTGAGTGTGTGTATATGTGTGTATGTGTGTGTGTGTGTGAGAGAGACGGTGAGTGTGTGTATATGTGTGTGTATGTGTGTGTGAGTGTGAGAGTATGAGTGTGTGTGTATGTGATAAGTGTGAGTGTGTCTGTGAGAGTGTGTGTGAGTGTATGTGTTTGTGAGTGAGTCTGTGTGTGTGAGAGACTGTGAATGTGTGGATATGTGTGTGTATGTGTGTGTGAGTGTGTGTGTGAGTGTGTGTGTGTGAGTGTGTGTGAGAGTGTGAGTGTGTGAGAGTGTGTGCCCAGAGCAGGCACTGCAGTACCAGGAACTTGACCTTTTCAAAGCAGAACAACATGAAGGAGTTTCACATCAGCGAGGCAATGGTTTCAGAGGCGATTCTCTTCAGCTGACTGGGACCCACTGTGAACCAGGCTTGGGAGCAGGATTTGTCTGCGTCGATGTTTTGCTTGCTTTCCTACTTTGCCTTTTCACAGAGGATGTCTTATGTCACAAGCACATAGCTGAGGGTAGAGCAGTCTATTATCCTGGGCGTGCCCTTCATCTGAAGAAGCCACAAATAATCCATCCTCCACCTTTGGGTCCCCTGTGTCTTGGGGACGTGTCTTCTTGTGGGGAAGTGGCTTAAAGTCATTTGCACATGCTTGCCTCAGAGATCCAAAGGCCCAGCAAAGACCACTTAGTGGAGAGATTGAAAGGGAACTAAGATTCTAGAAAATTCTGAATGAAAGCAACAGTTGCAAACCAGAATAGATTTGCTCACATCAGCTGATTGTTCATTGGCTGTCTTGGGTTCTGGCAGGAACGCTAGGAAATCCATCACTGAAGGATACAAAAACAACAGCAGACAGCCAGGAAGGGGTCCAGGAGGGTGTCACAGTGGGGGTAAATAATGATGAGCCAGGCGACTGGATCCCCGTTCTCCCACTGCCTCCAGCTCCAGCCCAGTATACAGCCTCTGGCCCCATCTGGCTGTGACTGAGGAAGTACAGGTTCTGAGCCAGCAGAAAGCAGCCTTGGGGCAGCTCCAGTTTCTGCAGAACTGGACCGTGTGTTACCCTGGGACCCGAAACCTGATGCCCAACCCTCAGAGCCAATTATGGCTTTTGGCTCTCGTGGCATGGGATGTTGAGGCCATTTTACAGACACACCAGAAATGTCTGCGCTGTTGCTCTTGCCGGAGCCAGGTCTTTGAACAGATTTGGATACAAATCAGATATTTAAATTAATCTCTCTCTCTCTCTCTCTCTCTCTCTCTCTCTCTCTCTTTCTCATTTCAGTCTAGCACCCATTTATTTTCATGAAAGATTTATACTTCAGTTAAAGTGTGCTGTTCTTCTTGATAATACCATGGACCAAGTGGCTGTGACCAAAAGCTCACGGGTTACTGCCAGGATCTAGAGAAAGAGGTGGGATATCTCAGACCATCTTTTCTGGCTGGAAGTGCAGTTCTGAGGAGACCCACTCATTTGTCTGCTGGTCGCACATGGTTTTGTTATTTAATCACTAGGTTTGGGGTTTATGGCAAGCAGAAACTTGCATCTGTTATCCTTCAAAAGAAAGGGAGGGAGGGAGGGAGGGAGGGAGGGAGGGAGGGAGGAAAGAAGGAAGAGAAAAAGAAAAGAAGAGAAAAAGAAAAGGACGTGGAGATAATCATGGTGGTGCAAGCAATCCCGGTACCCTTTGAGAAGTGGTTTTGTGAAAGACATTTTGTTTTTTACCCATAAATTAAACTGCGACATTTATAGATACTTCACAAGGCATCTATTTCTCCCTCTATTTTATTTTATTTTATTTATTTTGAGACAAGGTCTCATGTAAGCTGGACAGTCCCTGACCTTGCTATATATTTGAGAAGGGCCTTGAACTCTGATCCTCCTGCTTCTCCCTCTCAAGCATTGGGACCTTATCTGTGAGGCACCCAGGCCAGCTTCCTCCCTCCACTTCTAAAGAAAGCCTAGGGAAATGAGAAGCTCTTTTTTTCTGGCTGCTTGTTGCTAAGGCCAGCACTCAGAGACATTTGGAACAGCCTTTTCGGGAAGTGCAGCAATCCAGCAACCCACTCCAGTGGGATTCCACGAACCCCAGAACTGACACCTCCCTGTGTCTCTTGGCGAAGCTGGTGGGACATTTTTCCATCAGGATGTGATCAGGAAAAGCCCACTCTCTCTGTCCACCATGCCACGCAGTTCTCCTAATGCCCGGCAGAGGGCGCATGTTGAAGCCCGGCTTAACTTCGGCACACATTCAGCCAGGTGCTCTCTTCTGCCATCTCCTTCCTCCTCCCATCTTCCCACCGTGTATCAGTCGATGGAACAGGGTCAGGAACAAACCCAAGCACTTTAACCTGTTGACTCTTCCCGATGATGCCGAGACACACAAAGGGGAAAAGAAATCCTCAGCAAAGCATTCTGGGAAAACCGGATATCCACGAGCAAAAGGATGAGAATCAACCTCCACCATCACAAGTATCAGCTCAAGTGAACTGAACTCATTGATGTGAGGTCTGAAGTTAGAAACCCTAGAAAACACAGCGGGGAAACTTAGTACCAGTAACCTTAGGAACGGTTTCTTGGACACGATCTCAAAGCACAGAAGCTAAAACACCAAACTCAAAAACTTCTGTGCAGCAAAAGAGAAACAACCTACGATACCAGAGAAGCTTTTTTTGTGAACACCTCTCAGCTCAGTGGTTTGTGTAAAGCATGTAATAAACTCAAGCTCTAACAGCGAAAATAATAGCAGTGACATGTGTTACGCTGGGGAAGACGAGCCCAAATACAAGGTAAAAAGTATTTTACCCCTAGCCAGAATTGATGTTTTCTTTAAAAGATAAATACTATGGATAGAGACACAGTAAGTGAATTCCCAGAGAATTGCAGTCCTGGGGTGGAAAGGGAGTGTTTTACAGCAGTTAAGAGAAGTGTCCTGGTCTTGCTTTCTCAGCTCCCTGTGTTGGGTCACATTGAAATAGCTAAGAGGTGACAACTCACTGTCTTGTTAAGAGGCAGAGCTCAGACACTGTGTATCCTCCCGAGAACGGCCAATGGAGTGGGACTCTAGGGATCAAAGTTGGGTTTTAATGATTCCTATGGGACATTACAAGTCACTGGGTCAGGTTTCACACCGTTAAGGGTCTGATTGTTAGAAAGCGGAGTATTGGGGCTGGGGATTTAGCTCAGTGGTAGAGCGCTTACCTAGGAAGCGCAAGGCCCTGGGTTCGGTCCCCAGCTCCGAAAAAAAGAACCAAAAAAAGAAAAAAAAAGAAAGCGGAGTATTACTGTGAGTAGGTTACAGCAGAAACACAGATGAAAACTCTTATGTCTTTCCACCGGGTTGGAATTTACTGAATAACAGTAAAATTCACAAGGCCCATCAGTTTCAGTGGCAGAGATGTGCCAGGCAGTCCCACCCACCCCAGGTGCCTAGCAGAGGTAAACTCAGGTTCTTGCATTCTATAGCCACACAACACACAGTAAATATAAATATATAATCTCTATGTGCATATATGTGCTTAACAAAACAAATTCAAGTTAAAGAGAGTGAATCCGAGTTGAGAGGCTTCAGAAGTGGGCCGAGAGAGTCTGTACTATTTCATCAACAGAGTATCTTAGAGCACACGCAGCTTGTTCTCAACATTGATTTTCTTACTTTGAGCCCTTTAATTTTGGTTTTTCTGTGTCTACAATAAACTGTTTGCAACATGGGCAAAAAACCTGAAGAGACATTTATCAAAAACAAAAAACACAAATCACCAATCAGTATGTGTCCAACATCACTAACCGTCAGGGGAATGCAAATCAAACCCACTAAGGAAGACATACAAAGAGTTAACTGTAGACTGAAGAATACCTTCTACCCAGTCTCCCCAGAGTGGATGGAAGAAGTCGTTGGGGAAACATAGACATTTTGTCTGGATTTTGAGATCATATTCCACTATGGGGAATTACTTATGCTTCTGATGGTATCAGAAGAGAAATGTTGATTTTCTCACTTGTGAGAAGCAAAGCCTGAACATGGGTCACAGAGCGTTTATGTTGGTGACTTGGGCAACGGAGTCAACCTTAATGGGTTCAGGCACTCGTGGCTTCTGTCTAGCGCCTGCTTGTTCATCCCTTCATCCATCGAACTAACTCTTCTCGTTGCCATGGCTAACTATGCGAGAGAAACAGTTTAAGGCAGGAAAGAGATATTCTGGCTTACAGTTCTACGGGGGTACAGTCAACCATGGTAGGAAAGGTACCTGGGGTCAGGAATGGGAGTTTGGCTGTTCACATCACATCTGCAGTCAGGTAGCCCAGATTAAACAGGAAATGGGGCTATAAAATCTATAAAACCCCCATGAGGCTCCACCTCCTAAAATTCCACCTCTTCCCAGAATAGCATCACCAACTAGGGGCCAAGTGCAGGTGCCCATGGGGGACATTTATGCTCAAATCACGGCATCCACCCAACAGTGACTGAGTACTCCCCGAAGCCTAGACACATAGACTAGGCAGAGAATCTGTAATGCGGAGTGTATTAATATACATTTCTTTAAAAGAAAGGGGACTCTGGCAGAGGCTGAAAACAAGATGAACTCTGAGGATATCGTACTGAGAGGTCAGTTCCCAGAAGACAAGTGCCACGCCATCCCACTTATACAACAAACGCAGACTCATAGACACAGGGAATAGAGTTCAGAGACCAGAACGAGGCAACACAGAGATATTATGTACTAGGAACAGAGTTTTCACCTAGGATTTGAAAAACAGTGGTAGAAGTGGATAGTGGTGGTGGTTGCACACTGTGAATGTGAGTAATGCCACTGGGTTCTATGCTAAATGACGTTATAATGGTTTGCCACAATTAAACAAGCAAAAAAGACAAGAAAAATCATTTTGACTGTGGTTCTAGCCTGCAGAGAAGCTTCAGAGTGGAAGGGACACAGCCTGAGAACTGATTGTTTGACACAGTGTAGATGTACAACAAGGAGATCTCAGGATGTGCAGAGCCCAGACCTCACATGAGGGGCACCCACCTTGTCAAAGGACCTATCTTAGGCAGGCTCTCTATTGCTGTGAAGAGACACCATGACCATGACAACTTTTATAACGGAAAGCATTTAACCGGGGCTGGCTTACAGTTCAGAGGTTTAGTCCATTATCGTCTTTGTGGAAGCAAAGTGGCATACAGTTGATATGGTGCTGGAGAGGTAACTGAGAGTTCTATATCTGGATATGCAGGCAGCAGGAAGAGAGAGTGACACTGGGACTTGCTTGAGCATCTAAAACCTCAGAGTCCACCCTCAGTGACACACTTCCTCCAAAAAGACTACACTTAGTCCAATAAACCCATACCTCCTAATAGTGCCACTCCTTAAGGCCCTGTGGGGGCTGCATTCATTCAAATCACTACAGGCCTCTAAGAAGAATCCCCAGAGGGATGACCCCAATGCTGACTCCTAAAAGAGTGGCCAGGACAAATATATGTGCTGACTGCTGACTGCTGGTCATGGAAAGAGGAGATCAGGGATGCTTCTCATCAAGAAAGACAATAAGTGTCTAAGAAAGCTTGGTGTCTGCAGAACTTTATGTCTGGAGTCATGACAGGGAAAGAGGAAGAGACCTCAGAGAGATAGACCTTTCATCTTAGTTATGGAGCAGGAATCCCAGGGGCATGCTGACATTCTGATAGCCCTTTTCTCCAGCTGGCTAACTGCAGTGGGTAGTCACTATTCTAGTTCCGTTCTGTTGCTGTGATAAAAACACTCGGACCAAAAGCAACCTAAGGCAGTGTCTTAGTCAGTGTTCTATCGCTATGAAGAGACACCATGACCAAGGCAACATTTATAAAAGAAAACATTTCATTGGGGGATTGCTTACAGTTCCAGAGGCCCAGAGGCTTAGTCGATTACCATCATGTCAGGGAGCATAGCAGCATTCAGGCAGGCATGGTGCTAGAGCAGATACTTAAAGCTACATCCTGATCTGCAGAGGGGACGGAGAGAGAGAGAGAGAGAGAGAGAGAGAGAGAGAGAGAGAGAGAGAGAGAGAGAGAGATTGAGTCTTGTGTCTCGTGGTTGGCATTTGAAAATTCAATATCCATCCCTCAGTGACATACTCCAGCAAGGCTATACCTCTTAATCCTTCTAATCCTTTCAAAGAGTTCTACTCCTTGGTGACTAAGCATTCAAACATCTGAGCACATGGAGGACATTTTTATTCAAGCCGCCACAGGTATGAAAGGTTGGCCCTGCTTATACTTCCAGGTTACAATCCATCACTGAAGGAAGTCGGTGCAGGAACTCACAGAGAAACTATGGAGGAAGGAATAGCACTTGCTGGATCACTCGCTGGCTTGTGCATAGCTTCTGCTCAGCTAGCTCTCTTAAACAGCTAGCTCTCTTAGATGCTTAGGATTGAAGCTGCCTACAGTGAGCTGGACTTTCTGGTATCAATCATCAATCAAGACAACCCCTCTCAGACACGGCTATAGATTAGTCCGATTTAGGCAACTTCTCAACTGAGACTCCCTCAGATGAATCTAAGCTGTGTCAAGTTGACTGTTGAAGCTAACTAAGACAGGCCCCCCCCCTTTCTTATTAAGTTGAAAGCAGAGAATATTAAATTTACAAATGATCTAGCCACTTAGTGATTGGGTCAACATTTTGAATATCATCAAAGGTTCAAATGTTATATTCAGGGTCCGGGGATGTAGTTTTTAGTTGGCCAAGCATTTACCTAGCTTGCAGGAAGTTCTGGCTTCAATCCCCAGCACTGCATAAAAATTAGCATGCTGGCACACGCCTATAAACCCAGCCCTCAGGACACAGAGGCAGGAGGATCAGAAGCTCAAGGCAGCACTCAGCAACATATGGAGTTCAGCCTGGCTGGGATACTGAGGTTCAGGGTGGAAAAAGAAGGACAATATTAGGCAAAGATCCGTGAGCTCAATCTGAAAGCCCAGCTGCTAAGGACGTTTCTCAGTCATACAGAATATCATCCACACAGCCTAGGGTCTACTGTGGTAGTGCCCAATGAACCACTTCCCAAGATTTGTGTCCTTGTATAATCTCCCATGTCAGCTGAACCCCTGGCCACAAGAGCAACTTTGGTCAGTGAGTCATAAACAAGAGTATTTCAACTGTATCCTTGAGCACCTTTACAATAGGCCTTATCTTTCTGAAATGTTCCTTCCTAGAACCCGTTCATCAACCCTGTAGCCCAAAACAGCTACAGAGAAGCCCACATAGAAGAGTATTGAGTTCTCTGGTCAACAGTCCCAACATGACCACCACGCTTGCCACCAGCACCAACCTCTAGGTGAGGGGATGAGGACAGTTAGGATCTTCCAGCCAATCCGCCCTGAGAGAAAACAATCTTCTGATTAATAAGCAATATCATGAGAAATAACAAAGCGTTGTTTAAAGTGATTGATTGAGTTTGGAGGAAATTTGTTATCTAATAATGACCAACTGAACAAATCCTTTTTATGTTCCAGTTTCACTTTGGTAATGAATAAGGGTATTTATGGAATTCATGAAAAAGTATTATGATAAAAATCTTATTTTTTATTTTTTTAGATGTGGGTGTCACTATATAGTTCTACGTGGACCAGGCTGGCCTCAAACCCATGGAGATCTGCCTGCCTCTGCCTCCCAAGTACTGAGATTAATGGAGTGTGATACCACACCTGGCTATAAATATTATTTTTTAAAGATTAATTTATTTATTTTATGTATGAGTGCATCTTCAAACATACTAGAAGAGGGCATCAGATCCCATTACAGATGGTTGTGAGCCACCATGTGGTTGCTGGGAGATAAACTCAGAACATCTGGAAGAGCAGCCAGTGCTCTTAACCTCTAAGCCATTATCTCCAGCCCCTAAATATTAATTTTTAAATCTCTAGGGATAGAATGAAACTTAATGAGCAGTTTTAGCTTATACTGCCTAGTTCACCCTGTGGCCATGACAGGGTCTAGGCCTATCGGTAAAATGCAAGCCATGTCTGTTCTGAGGGCCTTTATGAGCATTAACTGGTGCAATGTATTTTAAATGCTTGGCTTGCCTGAATACTCAATGACTGCCCAGAAATGTCAGCCATTGTCCTTACCGAGTCAAATGCACTGGCTTTGCTTTGTTCTGAGAAATTTTGAATGGATTCAAAATGGGACAGGGGTAAAGTTTACCAGTTGAGGGAAAGGAGAACATTTTGGACGTTCAGAAGGCATTATATGCTTAAAACATGCTCATAGGAACAAAGACATGGAGGCCTGTCAGAGGCCTAAGATGGGCAGGACAAATCCTGGTGGCCCACAGATCCAAAAGACAGTCGTACATCCCAGTCTCTGGGTCTAATCTTTGTCTCTCACCCAGGTGACTGCATTAGGCACCTAGGCCTAAGAGCCCAGAGCCGCTGAGATTGGTGGAACACTCTGTCTCCCGGCTGCCAGTTGTCATCAGAAATGAAAGCCAATGTGAGCTCTTCCTAAATGAAGGGATCCTCATTAGTCGAATGAGGCAAAGAGAGTTAGCAGAACACACCCCCCGACAAACACACACACACACACACACACACACACACACACACACACACACACACACACACCCTGGTTTCTCACCGGAGAGAATGCACAGTGTCCACAGAGTGATAGCCCATGTCTGAATGCCCTCATGTAGCTGGTTTCTTGACTGCTTTTCCTGCAGATGACATTTACATGGCTAGGGTGGATTTCTGCTGTGTGCTCACTTAGTTTGCTGTGGCCATTTCCCCCTTTCACCCCATACCCCAGCCCAATATAGATTTTAATAGAGACAGAAAAGGGGCAGTGGTTCAGCCGAATGGATGGATTCACGAGACATGAGACTAAAAAGTAAAGAAAAGAAGAAAACTTATAGGCAAGATCCATACATCACTTAAACTCCATCTGGGGAGTTTAAAGGAAGAGGGTGTTTCTCAGCCATGTAGAATATCAACCACACAGCCCAAGGTTAAACATTGCTTAGGTGGTGCTCAATGAACCACACCTCACAAGATCCAAATTCAGCCCATGAGTCCCCCTGCCCTAAAATAAGACAGTACATTAAATGCTCAGTTCTGTAAGTAGGGTCATTATTGTTAAGGAAACAGTTGTTGTCATAAAGCAGTGTATTGTTCTGATATAAACTTTCCTTTACCTTTAGAAAGATGGTTTATAAGAAGCGCAGGCTGGGGAACTGGTATCCTGCAGAGAAATGCCTTCCCAAACACGTACTCTAAGGGCCCAGGGTGTGGCTGGAGGGTGGAGGAAGTATTCCTGACTAAGAAGTTCCCTGATGACTTCCCTCCACAGGGAAAGGTCCTTTACCCTACGTTCCTGCTCTTCCTATAGTCTTCAGCCATTTACCCTACATTCCTGCTCTTCCTATAGTCTTCAGAGTCATGTCAGGTTGAGCTAATGAGACTGAGGTCGGGGAAACTATCCTAAATATCCTCCCCTCTCTCCTGCCAGCCCCACAGTGACTGCATCAGGTATAAGCCAGATGCCGGGTAGCTTTTACAGCACATGCCAGTTAGCTCATAGAGAACTTGGCAAGGAAGATGCCGCCTGGAATTAGAAACCTGTGTCCAAATGAGGGAGACATCCCCCGTCTGGGGCAGCAGCGAGTATGAGATGGAAATTAGGCCCATTTGGCTTCCGGCCACTTCTTCAGCAACAAGTAGGAGGCACCTGGCACAGGTCAGTGTTCTGAGTTACTCCAGACTCTTGGTTGATGGAAGACACTGTAGGATGAATTTAGGCTTCTCAAGCAATGGGGGCATCAGCCTCTGAAGGAGTGAACCCTGACAGCTTCCTAGAAGCTCTTTTCATTGTTACACACAACGACACCTTTAGCAGGTCTACTTCCACATAGAGCTGGAGAGATGGCTCAGTGGTTAGAGCACTGACTGCTCTTCCAGAGGTCCTGAGTTCAAATCCCAGCAACCACATGGTGGCTCACAGTCATCTCTAATGGGATCTGATGCCCTCTTCTGGTGTGTCTGAAGAGAGTGACAGTATAGTCCCATACATTAAAAATTTAAATAAATCTTTAAAACAAAATAACTTTCTTATATCACCTAAGCAATTCTCAGCCATATGAGACTTCCTGGTTTGCCAGACAAAAGTTTGCTAGCCTAAGTTTGAATCATTCAAAAGAATAATCCCATAAAATCTCAAATAACAATCACTACAAAAGGCTACTTTGAAGCCTAGGTGCCATCACTCCAAACTCAAGTCAGATACAACAAGTCTGCTAAAATTCTCCTACAGGCACAGGCTTCCTGCTGGAAAGTGCAGTAGTTTGTACACAGCTTCCCCACTAGTCTAGATAGCCTGCAGCACATGTCCTGGGAGGGTGTGCTGAGAGACCCTGGGGATGATCTTGGCTCCTCCCAAGAAGAACCACCAACCCGGCTTTGTTGGTCCACCACTGTCTTGGTTGAGTTGAAGGGCTCTCTTACCCCCACCTCCATTCTTTGCTCCTTCTTCCTTTAAGGTGGCTTCAAGTTAGTTTTCTTATTCTATTCTTTAAATAGATTTTATTTTAATGGAAAATAGGGTTTGGCGATATAGTTCAGTGTAGAGGAAGTGCCTGGCACACAGAGGCCCTGCATTTGTCCCAGCAAACTCCTTCCAAAGGAAACTAATTAATATGGTCTTGGCAGGTGTAGATAGTTTGAAATCTAGTTTTGTTTGTGGTGCTAGGGTTGGGACTCTAGGCAAGCACCCCTCAACTAGTCTGAAAAGAAATTCTAAAAAAGCAACTTGGTATTACTCGAGAGAATTAACGGCCAGCCACAAATCACATTCCTAACTGCAGTTGACATATGAATGAGAGCAGAAGCACTCCAAACCCAAAACCACCTCTGACATCCTGTTGGACTGGTGGTTACATTCTTGAGGGGGAAAGAATGGAACAGTTGTAACCTTCAGGGCAGGGGATACACACACACACACACACACACACACACACACACACATATAGTATTGGGTCACATGATGACAGGGACATGGGCTGAGGCAAGTATTATCAAGCATTTTGGTTGTTATGTGAGCACTGTAGGAGACATGTGCAGAAACCCAGATGGTATTGCCTGCTAAACATCTAGCTAAACACACACACACACACACACACACAAACTTATTGCCTCCAGGATCATGATGAACAAAACATGAAATTAAGGCAAGCTGCAAAAGGTGATGGATGTAGTTAAAAGATGTGGTGATCAATGAAGCTGCTTCCAGTATCATCCCACAGCATTTCATACTTTTTCACAAGTAGGAATAAACTCACAAGCTAGTAAATTATTAAATGTCATGTGCTATACACACTTCTCTATGTACTGAACTTCATACCACTGGCAGCACTGTAGGCTTTGTTCACACCACTGTCGTATAAGCACGTGAGCAGTGCACCATGTGCACTAAGAGTCAAGATGGCTGTCATGTCAGCAAGGACCCAGCCTTAGCCGACTGGACATGCTATGTGTGCTGAGGATAGAAAAACCAAAGAATTGCTCTGGAGTCCAGAAGATGGTGAGTGAGTCCCAGATGTCAGACGCTAAGATTCTGGAGCTTCTTTTTGGACTTCTCTTTTAAGTCTGGTTCTTCCCTTTTGTTGTAAGAAGGTATTTAACCTTTATTTTATAGGAAGTCATGGTTAAGAAAGTGGAATTTTAAGAGAGACACTGAATTTTTATGTAATGGTGTTCTTAAAAGAATGTAGGACTTTTCAATTTGTACTGTAGTTTATATTAACATGAGATGTTGGGGACACACAGAAACTGTGATGGTTCATCTTGGTTATGTTGATAGACTTGGGCAAAAGAAACCTCAGCTGAGGAACTGTCAACCTGGCTCATAAGCATGTCTATGGGTTTGGTTTTTTTGATTGCTGGTTGATGGAAGGGAGCCCAGTCAACAGTGGGCAGTATCGCTCCTAAGTAGGTCCTGGATTATATAAAAAAGCTAGGGTAGGGGGGAGTGTGTGTGTGTGTGTGTGTGTGTGTTGGGGGGGTAGGGAAGAGGTATGGGATGTGGAACCCTCAGGGGGTGGAGGGGGGTGAACTGGGAGGGAAATAAAATCTGGAGTGTAAAATTTAAATAATTAATTAATTTTTAAAAAGAAAGCTAGGTAAGTAAGAAAGTAGCATTCCTCCATGGTCTCTGCTTCAGTTCTTGTCTTAGGTTCCTGCTTCAACTTCCATTGATGATGGACTGTAGTCTGTCCTTTCCTCACAGAAGTTGCTTCTGGCCAACAGAAATCCAAACTAGAACAGTTCATACATGACTAGCATCTAGAAAAGTCACCAAGCGCTCCAATCCTGCTGCTTCCTCTTATTCCAACTTACCCTGCTCTGTGGTAGGCAACACTCTGTGTATCACAGGATAAGCAGCTAGTGTACAGGGGCCACAGCAGAGCAGAAAGCCAGCCAGCGCAGAGAAGCTAACCACCATAGCAAGTCTGGGGGACACGTAACCCTTTACGATGAGGAAACATGGCAACAAACAAACAAGGTGTGGCTCTAAACTTTGCATTTTTTATGGTGGGCAGTCATCATTTGCTCCAACAGCCATCTGAAGCCAATAGTCCTGATTACTGAAAACAACAAAATTGTACAAGTGCTCTCCTCCTTTGTGGAAGCCGTGTTCCTTCTCCCTCCATGCAACGGGGCTGTCTGCAAAGCCTTGAACTGTCAAGGTGACCCATGGAGCCAACTTCGGTTCATCAAAGTAGTGACTGAAAAAGAAAGAAAATTCTTATAAACAAGAGGTCAAGAACATCCACAATAAAGAAATTGTCAAATGTTCTAATTGAACTGAGACTCTATTTTGATTTCTAAAAACTAGGCTATGTGAATTAAATACTTGGTGCTACATTATGAGTTTCATAAAGATTAACTAACATATCACTCAGAAGACAACTGCAGTAGCCTGGAAAACTCACTTAAGCCAGGAAAATAATCTCCTCCCTGCCCACACAACATGATAGCCTCCCTTCTACTAATGTGGGTTTTGTTTGTTTTAAAATATGTGTGCCTGTGTCGGGGTCAGAAGAAAACTTGCAGGTCCTCTGTGGATCCTGGCAATCAAAGTTAGGCTTAGTGTTTAACACTCACCTACCATGCTCAAGGCCTTGAGCTTGATTCCAAGCATGGAAGGATAAAAAAGAAAGTAACCTAGGGTCTCTTTATGGGTCTACGTGTCTTAGAATTCACAATGTAGCCCAGGCTGGCTCTGAACTCATCCACCAGCCTCTGCTTCCCAAGTGCTGGGATTAAAGGCATATACTATCACACTGGGCTCCTACCTAATTCTGAATGAAAGACTTTGTGTAATTCTTAAACATAAGATAGATCGTAATTTGTCCCACTGAACGTTGAAGTGTTTTCAAGTAATGTTATACTTTTGCATAAAGATGGCTCAAAACAGAACCAGGAAAATGTGCAGCTTGGTGCAAGAAGCCTACAGAGGCTCTGCTTCCTTTTCCCACAGGGTTAGGTACTTTCAAATCTCATCTTCTTTATCAGCAAGAATAATTATGTCAGGCCCCAAGAGATGGCCCAGTCGTTAAAAGCACTTACTTCCAGAGGACCCAAGTTTGCTTCCCAGCACCCACATGGGTAGACGTACAGGTGCCGATTAACTCCAGCCCCGGGGAGTCTGAATCCCTCTTGGGGCCTGCAGTGGCACTCAAATACACACGGACATAAATAAAACAAATCTTAAAAACCATAAGATTTGTGTTGTTGTTTGGCTGTCACTATATACTTTGAGCCAAACAATGAAAAAAGGGATACATTGGAGGGGCCCTGCCTTGTACTGACCACACTAACTGAGGTGCTGAACACGCCCATGTAGCACCAACAAGTGAGAGACGTAGTCAAGAAGAGTTCTCACCACAGCTGTTCCAGAAGGACAAGTATCTTCTCTGGCAACACGAAACCTGTGATTGTACACAGACAAGCTTGGGCTGCCACTGTGTTTGGCTGTGGACAGCAGTAGGTTGATATGAAATTATGAGGTTCATTATTTCTGCCATGAAAAGGAAAAGGAAAAGAGTATTTACAACCACTGCATAACCACATCCACAGTACTGAACTCATACTGAACACAAGCAATGAACTCCGGCGTTCATATACCCACAGGTCCGCGTTGCAGAAGACGGCACCAAGCCAGTCGAAGAACTCCAGGGCATTGCAGGCCTCCTCCGGCTCCCCTGCAAGGCTGCTGCTCTGAAGCACTGGGCACTGCAGATCTCTTACTGTGCTCAAGGCCACTTTTGGCTGATGCTCCCGAATTTGGTATTTGGAAAAGTATGACATCATTGTTGATTCTTCTGTACCTTAAAACACACCAGGCGAGACCGAGGCAACATTGTTACAACTTGTCTTGATTCAACTCCATTCCCCTTTCCTTTTTGGGTTGTTTTTGACACAGGCTCTCAGTCTATAGCTGGCCTCCAATGTATGCGCCTCCTACCTGCTCCCCTTCCCTTTATAGGCATGTATCACTATGCCCAACACCTTTCTCGCTCCCTTTTGGGTTACAATGAACAGATAAAATTAAAGGTAAAAGGTTAAAGGTGGGGTGAAACTGATGCCAGGCAGTGCTAGTTGCTTTCCACTGCTTATGCTAAAATACCATGAACCCTTTTCACCTTTCCTGGAAATTACACGACGCCTCCAAGTCAAACCCACATTCGTTTTACTTGCTTTAACAAGAACATCCAAACTTTGTATATAAACCCCAAAGTATTCCCTATATAGGGATGTTAGTGAAGTCTACAGAAAGAAGTTTATTTGTATAATCTAATAGGAAACAGCAGAGGAACTGAATGATAGCAGAAGCCCATGCTCATTCCTGTGAAGACCCAGGAAAATCTAATCTATCTTTTCTAAGAAGTTTGTGCAAGCAACAGCCTTGGGAGATAGAAAAAGACGGCCCCTCTAGAGCAGAGGACAGGCTGGCTTACTGTCTAGTAACATAGTGATCCCCTACCATCTGTGGGCAGAACAGGAAGCCTTATACTCCCACTATAAAAGGACTGGGTTCCTAAGGCTCTACCCCCCTGTTCTGTAATGTAACCTATGTTACATGCACCAACTCTATGACACGCTATGCCAAGTGGGATTTGGTGAACTTATTCAAATGCTGATTCTCCTATTTGCTGATTAAGTCTAGGTGCCAAACTGGATTAGTGGTAAAGTTCATTTCTAGGTGTGTCTGGGAGGATGTTTCAAGAGGAGATTGGCATGTGACTTCATGGACCAGGTATTGGAGCCCCACGCTCACGGTGGATGGTCATGTGGGTTATTCCAAATGCTGGGGCCCAGAGAGAACAAGGCCAAGTCAAGGTAA
This sequence comes from Rattus norvegicus, assembly GCF_021556685.1. NCBI lineage: Eukaryota > Metazoa > Chordata > Mammalia > Rodentia > Muridae > Rattus > Rattus norvegicus. The sequence goes on along the minus strand of NC_141550.1, from coordinate 28,870,815 downwards.
AATCACTCTTCCTCCTGGAGCTGAGCCACCGGGTTTCCTGTGCTCCTGGATACAAAGCTCCAGATGCTTAGGCCTTTGATCTTGTCCTGAGAGTGACAATATCAGCTTGCCAGCAGAGGGCTTCCTGACTTGTCTATAGCTACTACTGTGAGAAATCAAATCCTTCACCCTTTGACCCAGGACTTGCACCCATGACACCTGTGGCTGACTTTGCTGGCTGGTAGAAAGTGTGAAATCTCTGGACCATCCTTAGTTTCTCTGGTAGTAATTGGTAGTTTAGGAATAAGAAGCTACAAAAGGGCTGGAGAGATGGCTCAGAGGTTAAGAGCACTGACTGCTCTTCCAGAGGTCCTGAGTTCAATTTCCAGCAACCACATGGTGGCTCACAACCATCGGTAATGGGATCTGATGCCCTCTTCTGGGGTGTCTGAAGACAGCTTGCATGGACAGTCCTTGGAGACTGTTGCTAACTGACAGAAACATCAGTAAACATCTTCCCCTCTTGTGTATCTGCTGTATGTAGAAGGAGGAGAGGCATTGTGCATTATAACATTTGGACAGAGAGAAGCCATGTTGGGCCAAGAGTGTTGAGGAACTTCCCATGAGGAACAGACAGCTGTAGAGTTCCAAAATGTACTTTGTTTCCCTGTCCTCCGAAGGGCATCCTACACCACCATAATTCCTAATGAATTCATTACAACCTTGTAATGGGCCAAAGATACACTTCCAAAAGGAGCAATACGTGTAGAAGTTGTAAGCAAATTAATATACTTGATGAACATTAAAGCTGGTGCTAAATTTAGTATTCTAATCAATTAAAAGTCATAACAAATGGTATCTGCCTGGGTTACTATCCTGTAATAATGATAAACAGATCATACACATATAATTATAGTTGATGCTGATTTAAAATTCTAGCTAAGCCTTTTTAATGTAAGCAGAGGGAAAGAAGAGATAGATTACAAGTTAGCTACTCGGAAGCCACTGTGAAGCTCTCTAGATCTGCAGAAAACCCAAGAAAATTGGGACAGATGGCTTCAAAACTCCCCCTGAGCTAAAGTGCTGAGGACATCTGGAAAGCCAGAGAAGCTCTGTCAGAATGCCCACAGACCTGTGTAGACAATATCTCCTGACCATGGCAGTATATCACCACTCGATCTCCATTACACCCAACAGATCTCAAAATCATTGTTATCGTTGTATAATTTACACTTCATACCTGTATGATGCCAAGCCAAAAGGAAATCAAACTTCAAAGGCTTCTTTTCTTTGAAGGACCAAGATATTCTTCTGTATTTCTTAGAATCCAGGTTAAGGGATAAATCCATTAGATCAATGGAAATGACTTAAAGTAGAAAGAGAAATATTTTGTTTCATTCAGATCATACAGAGTTTACATTGTGGAGAAACGTCTAAAGTTTTGGTAAGTTTGTGAGTAGTACAGATTATTTTGTTCTTCACCTTTTGACTTCCTCAAAAACATATCCCTCAGCGGGCTATTTCTAGTGCTGAGAGCTGAAAACTATAGTTGTTTAAATACTTAAAATGCTTCCTAGATCAAAGATCCAGGGCAGAGGTCTTCAGGAGATCAACTTCAATCTACCCGTGTCTGTGGTAGCCTTAGTAATTGATGTCCATACCAGACAGTTTCCTCAAAACCACCTCTTCACCTGTGAACTTCCTCCGGTAATCATAAAGAAACTGTGTACAAACACACCACGTTGTTGCTTTCCCCTTCAAGCAAGGGGTAGTCCAGTCCTATAACCCTTATTAAACTTGGTGTACAGCCAGAAAGGAACAATTTAACAGTACCAACTAATCCCCCAAGAAGTACAACCAATAGCTCCTTGAGTCAGGATTTCAAAGGCAAGAACCCTACTTTTCTGAATAGAGATCAGAGGTAAGGCAAACATTTACGTTTTATTATAAGAAAACTGACTTGCTAGACACCAATGGTGCACGCGCAATACTTACTAAACCTCATACTTTTTCTGCCAGAATACCGAGATGGATGGCCTTGGAGTCCAGTCTCTTCATAAGTATCTTTATCCAGTGATAAAATTAATTTCCCTACAAATCAAACAATAGCTCCTATAATAGAGAAGTTAAAATACGGCTGATGTTCTCTCTACAAAAGTTAGGCGTCAGAGCGGCGAAATGTCAGTGTAAGAACACGTGAAGAAACTATCCACAGCACATTGATACTATCAAGCAATGTACCCAACTAGTCTGGAACTTTGCTCTGTAGCTGAGGCTGGGCTCAAACTGGTGGCAATCATCCTGTTTCAGCCTTCCGAATACTGGGACTGCAGGTGAGAGCCACCAGGCTTGGTGGTATTGTCTACCACACATACATATGTAGATATTACAACAGCAAAACTAGAAACAACTAAGTTTGTATAAAGGAAGAAATAAACTGTGGTCTGTAAATTACTCCAGATATCTTCTTTAAAGTTTAATTTAGATTAATGTACTTGTATGCCTGGTTGTAATTACACCAAAGAACCTGCCAACATCAGAAGAGGATGTCCGATCTCCTAGAATATGAGTTGTGAGCTGCCATGTGGGTGCTGGGAACTGAATCTGGGTTCTCTACAATGACAGGAATCGTTCCACACTATTGAGCCATGTGCCCACCCACCCCCACTTCAAATACCTTCAAAACATTTAAAAGCTTTATGTTAAAGCCAGGTAGAGATGTGCTGGTTCGTGTGTGCAATCCCAGCACTTGGACAGCTGAGGCAGGAGGAAGGAAAATCTGAGGCCACTCTGGTCTAAGTGGCAAGATCCCACCTCAAAAAACGTCTAAGTCACAACTATATGCATTTAAGCAGGAACGTGTCTATGTCATAAACTCTGGGAAATAAGACTACTGAGAAAAAATGTCCACCAATGTGTAAAAATGTTACGCTTGCTGGTGCTGGTGACACAGGTCTTCAATCCCAACACTCATGAGGCAGAGGCAGGTTAAGGCCAGCCTGTTCTACAGAGTGAGTTCCAGGGCAACCAAGGTTACATAGAGATACCTTGTCTCAAAACAAAACAAACAAAAATATGTATGCTTATAAATTCTTAAAGAATAAACATCAAACCGTGCCATCTAAGAAGAAAGTCAGGGGCACAAAGATGGGCTTCATTTTACTCTGTTTAAAGCTATACGACTTGACTTTTTAAAAAAATTATTATTTTATTACTTTTATGTGTGTGGGTGTTTTGTCCTCATGTTATATCTGTGCACCATGTATGTATCCGGTGCCTGTGGGACCAGAACGGGGCGCTGGGCTTACTGGAACTAGAGTTACAGACGGTTGTAAGCCACCAAGTGGGTGCTGGGGACTGAACTCTGGTCCTCCGGAAGAGCCACCAGTGCTCTTAAATGCTGAACCATCTCTCTACCTTCCTTAATTTTTTTTTTAAAGCAGTGCTATTTCTTTTCTAATGAGGAAAGGAGAAAAAAAATGAATGCTGTCACCATTTGGTAGGAGAGCAACAGTATTATCCTCATCAATACTTGTATTGTACGTTAATGCAGAGAGTGAACCTGTAAGAAAAAGTCAAGAAAAGTCATTAGGTAAATAAAATAGCACAACATTTATTTATGAATTATTTTCCCATGACAACAAACTTCCAGGTAGGTAACAGTCAGTATGTAGCACAGCTCTAACGCATTCAAAAAACCCAATACACCCCAGAGATAAGTTGGAACACACACATATGCTATGTTCCAGCTAGATCACCCCACTACTCAGGTCACATTTGGGGTCTTTTTGTGAGAGTTTACTTGCAGACTAGAACCTATAGTCTTGGGGATTCTAGCAGAAAGGTGTGCCACAAAGAGGCAAGAGGACAAAAGTTTGATGTAAAGTTCTAAGTTAATATTCAGAAACCATTTGAGCAAGTTAAAATTTAAAAACTTCTTCATGGTCATCTGTAGGGATTCAACCTATTTCACTGAGTTATTGCAAGGGCTAATTAAATTTGGTAAGATATTTAGCTATCACATAAAGAGGACACAGGAAAGAAAACGACAACACTGATGGATAGAGAAGGGACGCATGCAGCTGACCACATGATCTATCCTCCACGGGCCCTTTTACAAGCACACGAAGAGCCCCAATATTTTCCTGAGGTCTTCCCATAGCTCTCATTCTGTTTGTTCCTATGAGACACTAAATGCTTCCTCTTACCTTTCTTTACAAAGGTGTTGATGAATTCATGTGTAATTAATTCATGAAGAGGTAACTTCTTCACAGAGTAATAGGGTCCCATTTCCATGACCAGGTCTTTTAGTTTTTTTGATAGCAGCCCACACTCAGGAATAAGAAATGAAACCTATTAGAATGTAGGAGTACAAACAAAGTTATATTTTATGAAGATTAACACTATGGTTTTAGAAATGGAATATCAAAATTGCTAGTTATTCCTTCACAAGTTTTGGTGGGACATACAAACATGGGTAACGTGAAGATTTGAACATGCTTGGTCCAGGGAGTAGCTCTATTAGGAGGTACGGCCTTGCTGGAGTGGGTGTGGCTTTGTTGGAGGAAGTGTGCCATTGTGGTCATGGGCTTTGAGACCCTCATCCTAGCTCCCTAGAAGCCAGTCTTCTCCTCCTAGCAACCTTCAGAAGAAGATGTAGAACTCTCAGCTCCTCCTCCTTAAAATCATGCCTGCCTGGACGCTGCCATGTTCCCGCCTTGATGATAATGGACTGAACCACTGAATTTGTAAGCTAGACCCAATTAAATGTTGTCCTTATAAGAGTTGTCTTGGTCACCGTGTCTGTTCACAGCAGGAAAACCCTAGATAAGACAGATGTGTGCACAAGCACACACAACACACACACACACACACACACACACACACACACACACACACACACAGAGTCACCTCCACACACGCCCCCAGGCCTCAAGACAGGGTTTCTCCGAGTAACCCTTGCTCCTTGCTGGTCTGGAACTTGCTCTGTATATCAGGTTAGCCTTGAACTCAGAGATTCACCCATCTCTGCCTGGGTTTAAAGGTGTGCATCACCTAAACTTGCTAGGCAACAATTCTTTTAATCTATTAATCTCAGGCAAACAGATATTTGACTATTCAAGTTTTTTATTTCTGTATCTCAATGTGAGGCAAGAGACTAAGCAGAAATATTGTAATTGAAGTATTATTTGAATCTCATCTTTTGCATATAAGTAGTATATCTTATGTCCTTCACACCTTATATTCAAAGAAATAGAGGATAATTCAACAAGTCTTGATTTGCTTACTCTGGAGTCATGAAATCAAAGAAACTGCTCCTGAGAACACAAGGAATTTAGGGACATTCAGTTAGTAAGAAGTTATATAGAAGGAGAAGTGCTCCTGGAAGCTTCCATTTCCTAGACATACATCTCTGACCGCAGGCATAACTTTCAACCAAAGAGATGTAAAATCCGCGCGGATTTCAAATGATCCCCAAGCGCACATCTAAAGTCCGTTCCGCAAAGCTCCAACAACCAGCCTAACCTGTTCCTTACGGACAAAGACATCAGCTAATTTATCTGAGAAACCTATCAGGCCGATATTTAAGGTGTAAAATGCTTAAGCCCTTATCACCTTAAGGTAAGTGTTTTTGGAGTTCCTCGGTTGTCAAACCGCGTGATGCTTTGGAAAGAGTCACAAGCTGATTCACAGAGAACTGCACAGACTTAGGGAGCAAGTCGGCTACGTGTTGTGCAGGTTGCATTCCTAACTCCTCCGTGCCTGCCCGACCCCCGCATTGAGTTACCCAGGGTCTCAATCCTGAACCAACCAGCCAAATTCACAAACTAAAACTCCGCTGTTCCTCATAGGACCGAGCGCCACCCTGCGTCTGGTGCATGCTGGGAATTGTAGTCCTATACAGTGCCAAGCAAGGCAAATAGCAAAATGAAGTGACTACAGTTCCCAGCATGTCGAAGGACGAACTCGGCCCACCCTCTGAAGCCGAGGAGGTCTTGCCGGGTGATGCACGGCGTGATTCTACCTTAAATCTCTCCAGCCCAAGGGAGACCGGGTGGACCTGACTCACCCTGTAATTATGATAGTGCGTCTCCACGAGATGCTTATGGCGAGACTTATCGTGGCCAAAGTTGGATTTCTCACAGACCAGTAAGTGCCGAGGCGCCTCCTGAAGCCTGCGCAGCGTCGCCATGTTAAGGAAGTGTCCAGGCGAGCCTCTCCTCCCGGCCCGCCCCTCGGCCCGCCCCTTATCCTACCATTCGCCGCTTTCTGACTACGCCCCTCCCTCCACCACGCCCCAACCCTTCTTTCCTTCCCTCTCCCTTTCCCTTTCGGTCAACTCCTGGGGGCACTGAGTCTGAAGGTTCTCAAGAACCTGGCACGTCCATTCTATCCGACAGAGTTTTTCCCTGGAGGAACAGTGCACATACCTGGGATGGACCCAGAGAAGGCCTGCACCCTTCCACCTTATGAAAAAGGGGAAGATAGGACAGAGGAAAGGCCTAGTACAGTCAGAAAATTCATTTGCTATGCGGCACACTGTTTTCCTGGCTCCTCACATGATCTGGTTCCTAATGCTCACCCACCCTTAAGTTCCCACGGAGCCTTCCCAAAAAGGTATAGGAAATTGTGGAGGAAGATAATATGGCATTTCTGCATTTTCATTTCCAACAGGACTTCTTTGCTTTGTTTTTCGATTACTTGATTCATTTTTTTTTCATTTCCAACATTACTATTTTGTGATTTTCCCAAAATCTCAGTTTCTTTGCTGAATTGTACTTCCATGTACACTGTCGCTGTCTTCAGACACACCAGAAGAGGGCATCGAATCCCATTACAGATGGTTGTGAGCCACCATGTATTGCTGGTAATTGAACTCAGGACTTCTGGGAAGAGCAGTCAGTGCTCTTAACCGCTGATCCATTTCTCCAGCCCCCATAGCTAATTCTTTTTTTTTTTTTTTTTGGTTCTTTTTTTCGGAGCTGGGGACCGAACCCAGGGCCTTGCACTTCCTAGGCAAGCGCTCTACCACTGAGCTAAATCCCCAACCCCCCCCCCATAGTTAATTCTTAAAAGCCATATTTCTCTTCTCTCTCTCTCTCTCTCTCTCTCTCTCTCTCTCTCTCTCTCTCTCTGTGTGTGTGTGTGTGTGTGTGTGTGTGTGTGTGTGTGTGTGTGTGTATGTATGTATGTACAGCTAACGTTCCTCTCCAGGTCCTTGATTGAATTAATTTTTTGTTTGAATCTTTCTTGAGGTCTTAAAGTATTTTTACTAGTAAACTTCTGAAATCTCCCAGCATTTTACCTATTTCAGTATCTCCGAATCCAGTTGCTAAGTCATTTTGTTTTGAGGCAGGATCTCATTATATATCCTGGCTGGCCTGGGACTCAATGTATACTCCAGGCTGCTCTCACATTTGAAGAGATCCACCTGCCTCTGCCTCCTGAGTGCTTCGATTAAAGGTGTGCCTCACCACGCCCAGATAATTGATTTTGTTTTGGAAGACTCCTGTTGCCATGGTTTTTTCATTCATCCTTCCTTTGTTTCTGCGTGTGGTTTTGACATACGGTTATTACTGAGCACCCTACTTTCCAGGACTCAGTCACCAGTATTCATAAAAGAGTAAACACATGGCTGAGACAGTAACAAAATGGAAGATATAGAAATACACCCAAAGTTGCTGTTATTACTAATAGCCATGAAACAGAAATTTACCATACTAGTGTAGAATATGCTAGGGAGTTAACGACTATATAGGGTAAATGTGAAAATAGCAAGAAAATGAAAGCAAGCCTAAGGAAAGAAAGAGAAGGGGGGATGGGAAAGTGTGTCATGGATGGAGAGTGAAAAGGGAAAGGGTTTAGGGGGAAAAAAACAAAAGGGGGAAATCTCAAAAATAAAAAATCTTGAATACTGAATTATATAAATACGAGAGAAGTAAAAGGAAAAAGAAAGTAGTGGAGAATATGAATAAGATGAACATCTGCATGAGGTGTGAAATGTACGAGAGAGAAATAAAAATGCTTTTAAGGCATGTGATAAAGAGGAAACACTAACAGTGTGCTAAGAGGAAAACGGGAAGAAAGGTAGAAGGAAAGGGAGAAAGGAAAGCGAGGAGATAGATGTTGAAGCAGCCTCTTCTGGAGTGCTTGGAATAGGCGAGGAGAGAGTGTCATTGACCTTGCAGACTCTTGTCTTGAGCCTGTCTTGAGCAAGTGTTATGTGTCCTCCCGAGCTGTCTTGTCATAACTTCACCTTGTTCTTCAGGCGTCTCTGCTGACCGCACTTAGCTTTTCAGTCTATGCTTTGACTTCTCTCATTCTCCAGAGATTCCCCAGGTCATACTTCCCATGGTGCTAATGTTCTAGCTGAGGGTTGTCTCCTCAGTCCTTTGGGAAAGAGGAAAGAAACCAGAGCACTGCCTGTGTGGGCAGAGAGCTTGTCTTGCACTTTTCAATCTCTCTTAAGTATTGATTGTCGGCTGGGAGATGCAGTTGTGGACATCAGATAGTCTATTGGAGCTTCAGAGTTCTTAGGATCTATAGCTAAAGAATAATTCTTCTATGACACTGACATTTTGACAAAAAAAATACACAAATAGTAATTGTGGAAATGAAAGAAAAAAAAGAGTAAAGACTCAGAGGGTAAAGTGTTACCAATAGACATGACTAAGCAGAACAAAGGATATGACAAGGTCGAGAAAACCATACCTTCAAATATCAATAAAGAAAAGAAGGAACAGGACCACAGTATTCAAGAACTCTGGGTTATGATCAAGTGACAGAAGTTAAGAATCTATGAGCCAGCAAGGAGCTGAGATCAAAACTAAAGGTGTAGAGAATCTATTCAATGAAATTATAGCAGAAAAAAAAACCAACTCAAATTTAGAGAAAGATCTGGGCATCCAAACACAAGAGACGTTTACAACCTCAAATAGACAACGGCCAGACCCTTTCCAGGACATGATGAGGACGTAAAAAATGTAAGGAAAAGAAATAATATTAAAAGCTGTAAGGGAAAAAAAAACATTAACTCAGCTACAAAGGCGAAGACAGAAGAATAACATATATCTTTCAGCTTCACCCCTGAAAGCTAAGAAGGCATGGAACAATAATATAACAAGATCTGAAAGCACATAACTGCCAGCCAGGCTTGCTGAGTGCAGCACAAACATCGTTTAAAATCAGTGCTGAAGCCAGTGCTGTTGATCAGTTGGTAAGCTTCTTGTCTAGCATATACAGATCCCTGGGTTCTGCCCCCAGAACCACATGAGCCAGGTATGGTGGAAAATGTCTCTAATCCGAACAATTGGAGGGTGAGGGCAGGAGAATCCGGAGGGTAAGATCATCCTTGGCTTTGTAGCAATTTGAAATCAGCAGGAGCTACATAAGACTCCATATCAAAAAATTAATTTCATCAAATTAACTTAATCATTGATGGAAGCCAGGTAGTGCTGGTCACACCTTTAAAACCAACACTCTGGAGGCAGAGGCAGGAAGATCTCTGAGTTTGAGTCCAGTCTGGTCTACATGTTCAGTTCCAGGACAGGGAACTCTGTGTAGAGAAACCAACAAACAAAATAAAATCATTGATGAAATGGAAACATTTCAAGACAAGTGAAAACAAAGACAGCTGAAGATCACCAAGGTAGCACTTACAGATGATGCGTCAGGGAATATTGTACACAGGGGAGAAAGAATGACTTTTTTAGTCATGAGAATGAGAAAGAATAGCCACAAGAGGCATATCTGAGTAAAGAAGTAGGAAGGCATCTATCATACAAGCCATCATACAATCCCTTCATGCTGATGTAGGGAGGGCACAAGCCATGATCCAGAAAAATCAACCAACAAAATAGCTTTAGCTGCATACAGGGCGTGAAGCCAGCTCAAGGGAGGTATGAATGTTACAGGCAGCAAAGATGGAGGGACAGAGCTATCCAAACCCTTTGAAACTGGAGCTCCAGATCACAGGCACAGAATTTGGTATTTTCCTTGCTGTGTTTCAGTCTTTGGCTGGATCATTTCTCACTGTGCCCCTCTGGGATGCTTATTCTGTGCCATTGTATGCCGGAAGTATGTCATTTGCTTTTTGTTTTGTTTTGTTTTGTTTTGTTTTGTTTTGTTTAACAGGAGGTCACAGTTAAGAGATTGCCCCGAGTGTCAGAAGAGACTTTGGACTTTTGAAGAGTGTTGAAATTGATACAGACTGTGAGGACTTTTGAGTGGAAATATGAGAATGGCTGGGCCATTGTGCTGTTTGGTGGCATATTAAAATAGAAGGCTGTGTGTGTGTGTGTGTGTGTGTGTGTGTGTGTGTGTGTGTGTGTGCGCGCGCGCGCGTGTGCGTGCTTTTGCATGTGTGTCTTTTATTCGAGAATTCAGAGCATTTGGATGGGCATTGAGAAACTCAGTTTCCTTGTGAGCCGCCAGAAAATAGAGCAAATTAGTTCTACTGCTTCAGGGTCTTGCCTCAGCAAAACACCACATGAAACTGCCTCAGTAAGATACCATGTGAGTCTGTATCAAATGCACAACCAGAAACTTCCACTTCAATTTACAATAACCAAGATATGGAACTTGCTTAGACGGCCATCAATATGAATAAATAAAGAAAATGTACTGGGTGTGGTGGCACTTGGGAGGCTGAGGCAGGGGATTAACTGAGACTTTGAAGCCATCCTGGCTTAGCTAGGAAGTTGCCTGCCGACTGTGGCTCAAAAAACAAAAGCACAGAAAAGAAAGCAGGGCTTGGGCCAGCACACAATGGAATTTTTTTTTAGCCACGACATTTCCAGGAGAATGGATGGAACTGGAGATCATTATTTTAATTGAAGTAACTCAGGCTTAGAAAAACTACATGATTTCTCTCATTCGTGGAATCTGGATTTAAATATGTGCATATAAAGGTCATGAAACCAGGAAGAAGACCATAAGAGTTAAAGAGAAGATCCTGAGGTGGGAGGGAGAATAAAAGGAAGTGGAATAGATGTGCAAGAAGGAGAGACTGTGAAGAAGAGGGGTGTTGCAATAATAACAACAGAAAACACTAAAAATAAAAGCAAAGGTGGGGCCAACAAGAAGGGTAGGGGAAGTGAGGCCAGGCAGTTGGGGAAGGAATGAATACAAACAGCAGGTAGTGACAAGTACTATAGAAAAGACATAATGGAATCCATTACTTTGTATGTTAATTTTAAAATTAAATTCTACAGTAATCAGGCATAATGACTCGTGTGCATAGTCCTACCATTTGATAGGCTGAGGCATTACTGTGAATTCAAGCCCATCCTGGGCTACATAGTGAGTTCTAGCCTAACTATGGCTACAGAATAAAATGCTGTCTCAATTTCCCCACCCCCACATAAATAAGGAAATAATATATAAATAAGGCATAATTTAAAAGCACAAATACATGAAATTATAATTGTTCTGTATGTGTATTCCCCAAAGAATATGGCAATAAATGGAATGAGCCCAAGCCAAGAGGTTTGCAGAGAAATAGATGATATTCCCAAACCAAAAGTGTTTACCTAGGAAATACAAAATACTTAGCAATCTACACACCACATTTTTGGGCCATGGTGCAGTGATACTGCAAACAACTAAAACAGAATTGAATGCTAGTCAGCTCCTGGAAAGCATTAAAAATATTGTCTTAAATAAATGGATATTGGGTCAAAGTTAAAATCATAACGCTCGAAAATACATACTGGCAAATATATGCACACATGAGTGGTGTTTGTGGAAGAGGTGTCTGACTCAGAAGCACCTAAAGTGACCGACCAGGTTATGCTAATTAGACCCCTGCATTGCCCAGGAGTCATTTAACACCATCTTTTTACAAATAGACCCACAGTGCAGGGAGATGTAATTACTGCAGACACCAGTGTGAAATCAGAGGCTGCCTCCTGCTGAGCCCGAGCATCACACCACACTCCTTTTCAGCAACAGACTCCAGGCCCTGCTGCAAATAACCTTTCTGGGTGACAAGACAGAAACTTCACTTCTGCAGCAGAGTGGCCCAGCCTGACAGTCGCAGTGGAAACCAATTCCTGCTGTAATGTGGGTGTCTTAGGTTCCCTTTCCTCCGGTCACATGACAGAAGCCATTCTAGTGTGCTGGTATTGAGGTGAGAGCCTATGAGAAGTGATAAGCATGTTTAGTACTATTCCACCATGTGAGAACACAGAATACACTGTGAACAAGAGAGAGACACTCTGCTTTCAACTTCTGGTCTTCAGAACCGTAAGAAATGAATGTCTGCTGTTTGCAAGGTACTCAGTCTATGGGGTCCTGTTATAGCTCAAATGAAGGTGAGATGGCTTGCTGGTCTGCAAGCCTGATGGCTTGAAATTGATCTCTAGATCCTACAGTGGAAAGAGAGTGGACTCCCAAAAGCTGCCCTCCAACTTTCATGTTCCTTCCATGACATGTACACATTCATGCAGACACACACACACACACAGAGGGGGAGAGAGAGAGAGAGAGAGAGAGAGAGAGAGAGAGAATAAAATTTGAACGAAAAGAAAGACAAGAAACTTAAAAACAATATATTATGGATAATTAACTATTTTAGTTAGTGATGTTAGTTAATAAACATATGGTGTCAATCAAATGAATTTTTTTAAGCCTCAGGTGCTTTGTTCTTTTGGGTGGGGAGGTAAAAGGCTAGATTTGGCAAGGACCATTTCTGAAGACTTCAAAGCTGGTGGCAAAGTTATATTTATTAAACAAGTGACCAATTTATTTCTAGCATATAAATTTTATATACCCCAAATTCTGTTTGTATGAAATGCTTCCACTTTTTAAAGTTTTTTTTAAGTTTTTGGTTTCCATTTTTGCCTGGAACTGTCCCTGTGCAAAGCCCTCTGTACCTGGATCCATCTGGGAGAAAGCTGGTCTCCCAGGACAGCAAACTTACCTGGGAGCACAGGTAGGACTATCACTTCTTATCTGAGGGACCTGCCTGGAGCCCTCGGGAGGGGGGAACCGAGGAGTATCCTGGAACAGGATCCTTCCTGTTTTCATGTGCACCCAGAGCTGACCCTGTGCCACAGCTCTTGGTACCCAAATCCCACCAGGAGAGAGCTGGTCTCCAGGAATGCTGACACACAGACTTACAGGAGGGTCAAGCTACTGTCATAGACAGCAAGACCAGCTAACACCAGAAATAACCAGATATCGAAGGCAAGTGCAACAAACTAAGCAGCAGAAACCAAGGCCACTTGGCATCATCAGAACCCAGTTCTCCCACCACAGCAAGTGCTGGATACCCCAACACACCAGAAAAGCAAGACTTTGATTTAAAATCACAACTCATGAAGATGTTAGAGGACTTTAAGAAGGACATAAATAACTCCCTTAAAGAAATACAGGACAACACAGGTAAACAGGTAGAGGCACTTAAAGAAGAAACACAAAAATCCCTTAAAGAATTACAGGAAAACACAACCATATCTATGCTTCAAATGCAAGGGCACCTACATTCATAAAAGAAACTTTACTAAAGCTCAAAGCACTCATTGCTCCTCGCACCGCAATGGTGGGAGGTTTCAACACCCTGCTCTCATCAATAGACAGATCATAGGAATAGAAACTAAACAGAGACACAGTGAAACTAACAGAAGTTAATGAACCAAATGGATTTAACAGACATCTATAGAACATTTCATTCTAAAACAAAAGAATATACCTTCTTCTCAGCACCTCATGGTACCATCTCCAAAACTGACCACATAATTGGTCATAAAACAGGCCTCAAGAGACCATAGATAAAATCCTATGCATCCTATCATATCATCATGGACTAAGGCTGGTCTTCAATAACAACAAAAACGACAGAAATCCCACAGAATAGCCAGAAACTGGAAAGAACTAACATGTCCTTCAACAGAGGAATGGATACAGAAAATGTGGTACATTTACACAATGGAGTACTACTCAGCTATCAAAAACAATGACGGGTTGGGGATTTAGCAAGCGCAAGGCCCTGGGTTCGGTCCCCAGCTCTGAAAAAAAAAAACAAACAAAAAACCCCAAATAAACAAAAAAAAACAATGACTTCATGAAATTCATAGGCAAATGGGTGGAACTAGGAAATATCCTGAATGAGGTAACCCAATCACAGAAGAGCACATAAGGTATGCATGATAAGTGGCTATTAGCCCAAAAGCTCGGAATACCCAAGATACAATCCACAGACCATATAAAACTCAAGAAGAAAGAAGACCAACGTGTGGATGTTTCAGACCTTCTAAGAAGGGGGAACAAAAATACTCACAGAAGGAAATATGGAGACAATGTGTGAAGCAGACTGAAGGAAAGGCATCCAGAGACTGCCGTACCTGGGGATCCATCTTAATGACAGATACCAAACCCAGGCAATATTGCTGATGCTGAGAAGTGCATGCTGACAGGACCCTGTTATAGCTGTCTCCTGAGAGGCTCTGCCAGAGCTTGATGAATACAGAGGCGGATGCTCACAACCAACCATTGAACTGAGAATGGGGTCCCCAGTGGAGGAGTTAGAGAGAGGACTGAAGTATCTGAAGGGGTTTCCAACTCGATAAAAAGAGCAACAATATCAACCAACCAGACCCTCAGAGCTGCCAGGGACTAAATGACCATCCCAAGAGAACACAGGGATGCTAAGCTCTAGGGTGGATTTTTGGTTTCCAGCGACTGTGAATGTAGTGGAGTGAGGAAATGATGATTTTACTGTGGGGAAGGAGAGGAGAAACATGACTAAAGATTTCCAGGAGAGGATGGAGGGATGGAGGGAGGGCAGCCACTGTTGTACATTGAGCAGGGAAAGGCAGCTGGGAAGGAGCAAGCATCGCTGGGGTGTGGACTTGAGGGACAGACGGGATGGACAAAGAACGGAGACAGGAGCTGGGGCTGGGAAGAGTCAGTCTCGGGGAGGAAGTGAGTGGAAGGGTGTCTTCGCAGGTGCCTGCAAGCCTTCAGCTCCAGGGCACACCTTTAGGAGAAAGCCCTCGTTGGCCTTCATGTCCATTACAAATATCCACTTTGTTTTAACCGCTCTCTTAGGAGCTTGCTGTGGGACAGATACTGTGCACAGCACCAAGATGTACTACCACCCTGTTTCCGATTTAGAGGGCTTACTACCTCATGAGGACAGTATTTGTTATTTCTTCTCCATCTCTCCCCAGTGCCAGGAAATATAGTCTGACTAGAATGGGCAGATTACAATCGTTGTTGATGAATAATTGAAAAAACGAAGAATTTTATATTCAGATTTCTTTTACAAAAACATGCAGCATCTGAATGGCTAATTTCAGTCTCACCACATGAAAAAGTTCCAGGGAGTGCAGAGCTATGGAAATCTCCTAACTGCTAAACTCGGCTCTTGAACATGGCCAAGATGGTAAACTTCTATGTTTTGTGCATTTTGTTAGAATAAAAAATTAAGTGTATTATCAAAGATGTCGGTTTTATAAAATTAACCACACAAGCCAAATAGAAACTGGAAAGGCTGATTTTCTAATATTGGTGCTCACGTTGATGTCCACGGCAGGTGTAGTGTTTGGGGGCAGTGGGTCCTTTATTCCTCTTGAGTTCAGTCATATTCTGGAGCAGCTATCAGAGCTTTCCGATATTTTAAGTAGACCTCAACTCTCTGAAAGTGATTTTTATTAGAGAAGCAAAGCAGGACGTAGGCTAACTTTGACTCTCGTGCTTGCCCTCCCAAAAGAGTATAATTTGTTTAGTGTGCTACGGAATTTTGCACCCTTTGTAACACCAGCCCCTGCCTGCCTGAATTCAGCACACAGTCCCCTCAGCGATACATGGGCATAATCTAAGATGTGCTGTGCACTGACTGTCCTGGGATCTTGCTGAATTGTTGAGAATTTTGCCTGCTTTTAGTTATGAATGTGTGTGTGGACACAACACATAATTTCACCCCAGCCTGAACCCATCAAGTTCTCTCTCTGTGTTATGGTCTGAAATTGGTATTTCAGAAATGAGAAAATAAAATTACTGATATGCCAGGAAAAGAAAACCCCTGTGGGTTTTGAGTGCTGCAGACATAATGTTGGCCTTTTCCCTGATCACAGGGAAGAGACTCTATGGAGAAGAAGAATACAGAGACTGGCAGCCAAGCCTTGAAACACGTGCTTAATAAACTGCTTTGGACTTGACACTCATTAAATCTTACATGTTTATAAGACAGCATTTACAGTGGGCATGAGGACATTACATATGTTTATTGATTTGGTTGTGCACTATCTTTTAATGTAAGACATGATTTTATTTTCTACAAATCAACTTGATTTCCATTTGGCCCTCCATCCTGATGATAATGACAGAAAAGCAATCCTAGCTGATGACGTTTTCTCCCTCAGTCCTTATTGCATCTAAGTACCAGGCACAAGAGGTGCACCTACTGTTGTCACACTAACCTCTAGTATGCCAGACCCATTTTGTATGCATTGGTTCCCTGGATTATAGGAATTCTGACTGACTGATAAGGTCTGGGTATTGTGACAATTGCTGTCTCACACTGGGGACCTAGCAACATGTAGTTGCTCAGGGTGAGACCGGGTGTCTTGGTGATTCTGATTTGGTACTGTAGGAGAACTGTTAGTCTTCCGTCTACGTGGGAATCCTGAAAAGCTGGTTCCAATACCAGCAAAGGACTGTGGGAATGGTAGCGACAAGATAGATGAACTTGCCAGCCAGAGTGAAGGCAAGCTGGCACAATGGAAAGTTTCCTTTGTCCATCTCCCTTCTATCTGCATTGTCACAGGAAGGTGATCGGAGAGCCTCTGACCTGCCCCCACTTCAGGGAGATACCATGTCCACCCTCCCACCTTCCTTGGGCCCACAGGGAAGGAACAGCCAGAAGCTGAGCTGAAGTCTCCAAAGGTGGCCATTTCCCCCTCTTGCTGCTGCTGTGATCCAGGTTCTTCCAGTGGCACTGTCAAGAGGGAACCCCGTCTTCACTCATGTCTAGTCTCTATTTCTAGAGTTTCTATGAGAAGGGAACAGATGAAAAACTCACTTTCAGTCTTTCCTCGGAGCCCTCCTGTTTAGAGAGAGGTTGTCTGTTTCTTCCTATAATGTACTATGTAGTTGAAACTTCAGTCACAAGCACACATGTCTGCATACATTTCCTTATTACTCAAGAAAAGTGGACTTTAAACAAGAAAAGGAAGTCAGTAGTTGTAGGGCAACTGGTAATCAGTATGCCATCAAATATTGGAACTCTATCCTGTATGTATTAGTTGGTTATTGCTACATAACAAACTAGTCTGAAATTTATCTCATGGTTGACCTGGTGAGCCATTAAGTGGAGGCTTGGCTAGGCCATTCTTCCTGCATGTGTGCATGTGTGCATGTGTGCATGTGTGCACATGTGCATGTATCTATGTGGTCAGATGCTAGGTAGCTCTGCTTCTGGGGAAGCTTGATTCTCCTCTCCAGGGTATCTCATCTTCCAGCAGGCAATGGTGGGTTTCTTCCCATGGATCCGGCAGGGCTCTGGAAAGAAAAAGCAAGAAGCATTCAAGACCTCTTCTCACAGTCATGTCTGCCTCATTCTCCTGCCCAGAAGAGGGTCAGCTCAGATCTACTGTGGAAGAGAAACACACCACCCAGCAATGGGAACAGCTATAAAACCACCTAATAGAGAACACAGGCACAGGCGAAGAAGGAGAAATACTTCGGCAGATGAGGCTAATATTCCAAGGGGAGTCCTGAAGCTTCCCAGCCAGGAAACGACTGGGCTGGGACTTAGTTCTATCAGATGTGCCTGACTCCAGAGCCGGTAGCATTGCATTCAACCACGCCACTAATAACAGTCTGGAGAAAGCCACATCTATAAGAGGCACGGGTCACATCCTCCTCACCGCTGGGATAAGCTTGCCAAGAGAATGCTGAAGTATCTTGAAAGAACTTGACATAATTTAAGAAAATCAAGGACCAAGTGATATATTTTTCATTTCTAATCATAGGATAAATTAGAAAATAGGTATAATGCACTCCACATGTTTGTAAAATTCTTTTAATCTCACTTTGGTATTTGTAGGCCAGTTATGATTTTGTCACAAGCCAAGTCAAACTATACCTGAAACAACCTCATAGTTGAAAGCTTCCTCATAGTTGAAAGCTTCCTCATAGTTGAAAGCAAGGCAAACAAATAGAACTGCTGAGAAGACATCTCCCCTGCTGGAGTTTAGTCCGACATCTGAGGGCAACTTGGAGGAATCTTTGGCTTCACAGGGCAAAACTGTTTCCTAAACTGAGGTGCTGCTGTAGGGTAAATTCCCTCAGCACTCACAGGACAGACATGCAGCCGACATTTCCTTAGCCCTCAGTTGGAACTTCTCACTGAGATCTGTTCATTCCAAAGACCCAAGAGCCTTGGAAGTTGCCAAGGAAGGTCAAACCAATTAAATCAAGATCCCGGAGTGAGCCTCAGGCCTCAGTGCTTTGTAGAGTTCTCCAGTGATGGTAGTGTGCAGACAAGACAGAAAACCACCACTTTAAATCAACTTGCCCTGGTGAATTACTGACAGATTCATTTTCAAGTGAGTACAGAATGTCTGCGTCATCCTTCAGTCTTACCTACAGTGTCTGTCCACTTGCTGTCTTTGTATAGACCTCTGTTGCTTCCTTTGTTGCCGATGCTTCTGGGCTGGCAAGTTTGAGAGCTTATGTGGAGGGACACTGATAGGTACCATGACCTTCACATGATACCATGAGCTGCCTGGAAAGAAAGCGCTCCTGTAGTATTTAAAACTTTCATTGGAATATAATGTACTGTGTCACTTGCTCTTCATTATCAAGATTTACGGTCACCTAGGAAACACATCTGAATGTATCCGTGAAAGCACTTCCAGAGAGGTGGGCCTGATATGAGAAGACCCGATTTTGGACAGCACCATCCACAGGTGACCCACAGGGGTCACCACTCTGCTTCCTGACTGTGGATGTAGCAGGACCATTTGCCTCACACTCCTGTCACTGTGCGTGGTGGACTGTATCCCTTTGACCTGAACCAGAGTAAACCCACCCTTATGTTGTTTTTGTTCAGCAGTTTGTCATAGCATCAGGAAAATTAACTAATACAGATGCATACACCAATGTACAAAGTATTATCCTATAAAACTCAATGAATTATTACGAAGTGCATATAGTTATAGAAGTGGGAAAAGGGAAATAACTTCTCTTGGCAGTCATTTTCTTCTGTCTCTCAAAGATTTTTATAGTGTGGTGTGTGTGTGTGTGTGTGTGTGTGTGTGTGTACATGTGTGCCACAAAGTGTGCTCAGAGGTCAGAGTTCAGCTTTGAGGTCTTGTTCTCTTCCCTACTATGAGTTTTCACTTCTAGGCTATGGCAAAACTTTTACCTGCTAAGCCATTTCCCTGGCCCTCAAGAAGAAAAAAAAATCTCAAGACCTAACATTATATGTTGATATGAAAAAACAAAATCCTAAATGTTCAGTTTTACTAATGAAGACTCAGTAGTCAGGTGCTGGGGTGAAAGCCTGCTAACTCAGAGAGGCAGAAAAAGCACCCAGCTGACCCTCCTACTCCACAATGTCCCCAGAAAAAGCTCTTCCTCCTCCTCCTCCTCCTCCTCCTCCTCCTCCTCCTCTTCTTCCTCCTCTTCCTTTCTCCTCCTCCTCTTCCTTTTTCCTCCTCCTCTTCTTCTTTCTCCTCCTTCCCCATGCTGTCTTAAATACTCTTCAACTCAAAGACCCTCATTCTCTTTCCTGAGTTTTCTTATGTTCCTTCCCTGTCAACTGGTTGTCTGATTCACCTCTTGACCAGACCTTGACTTTATTAAGCTCATATTTACAGAAAGCTCTTGGGTTAGAGGTGTGTGCCAGGGCTGAGTCACACCACAAGAAGCAAGTTTTTCCAGTTTGCAGAACCTTGGGGTTCGCAATGTGACCAAATCTTCTGCAAAAAGCATATTGAGTTTATACTTTCTTACATAAAAATTTAGACATACATGGAAGAAAAGCAATATCATTGGCATTTCACCCAACTTTAATAACTAGCAATTATTTACCATTTTTCTTTCATCTACACCTTAATCCAATCTCCAGTCTCTTGAGTAAGTTTTCTGTTACTATAAAAAATGCCTGATATAATGTGTTTATAGATAGAAGAAGTTAATTGTGACTGCCATTTAGAGTTTCTTGTTCATGATCGGTAGCACTAAGCTTGTGTTGAGACAGAGCATCCTGCCAGAAATGAGTGGTAGAGCATACCAATTTACTTCATTTCTAGGGAGTAACAAAGAGGCTAAGATGCTTCTCAAACTATTCCATAAAAGAGAGACAAGAAACAGTGCAAACTCTTTTTGTGAAGTTATTATTACCACTGATCAATATCAGATAAAGATACAACAAAAAAGTTTTAAAATAATCTCCCTGGTGAACATAAATACAAAATTCTCAATAAAATATTGCAAACTGAATTCAAGAACACCTATAGAAGATCATTTTCTATGATCTAGTTGGCTTCATTTCAGAATTCCAGGGCAGCTTGATGTAGGCAAATCAATACATGTATCATATAAATGGACTCAAGGGCAGAGACATACTTATGAATTTAGAGAAGGCATTCAACAAGATCTAACATTCCTTCACTGAGAAAGAAACTAAGAATTAGAAGGAATATATCTCAAAATAACAAAGGTTATATATGACAAAGCTATGTATGGCCAACTGCATATAGAATGAGAAAATCCATGAAAGCATTTATTAAAATCAAGAACAAGACAAGGATGTCTATTTTCTCTATTCTTACTCTATATAGAACTTGAAGTATTAGCTACAACAATAAGACAAGATAAGGAAATAGAAGGCAGACAAATGGAAGTGAAGAAATAAAAGTGTTTATAATTGGCAGACATTGTGATCCTATACATAACAGACTCTAAAGACCCCATCAGAAAGCTCATAAAACTGATAAACACTTTTTGAAAAGTGAATACAAAACCAAAAAGTCAGTAGCCTATACTTTATATTTTTGGTTGTGAGCCTAGCCTTTAATGGCTGAGCCATCTCTCCAGTCTAGCCTATACTATAATATCAACAAGCACATTGAGAAAGAAATTAAGAAAATAATCCCTTTTACAATTGACTCAAAAAATAATAAAATATCTTGGGATTAATCTAACCAAGGATGTGAAAAAACCTTACAATGAATATTTTAAAACCCTGAAGGAAAACACTGAAGAAGTTTCTAGAAAGTAAAGAGACTTTCCATGCTCCTGGATTGGCGGAACTGCTAATGCAGGTGATATGGCAACTTTGCTGAATCATTCCAAAATCTTTTGCAGCAACCTTCTTCAACATCCTGCCTTCACCTGATGGGTCCCTGACAAGGACTCCAGTGACAACTAGCAGCTTTAGGATGTGTCTCAAACCTGTAGTATGTTGTGAAACTGTCCTCCAGGCAGGAAACAGCAATTATCATCTTGAAATCAGAGAACTTCTGATTATGTACAGATCAGGTCTACTAATATTCCCTTGAGTGGAATAGGTTTCTCCTGCTGAGATAAAGATTGTGACCAAACGTACCTTGGGGAGGAAATGGTTTATTTTATCTTACAACTCTCAGATCACAATCCATCACTGAGAGAAATGAGGACAGAGTCTCAAGGCAGGAACCTAGAGGCAGGAGCTGATGCAGAGACGGTGGAGGGATGGAGCTTACTGTCTTGAGTCCCATAGCTTACTTGCCCTGCTTTCTTATAGCTCCTAGGGCCACCA
Source organism: Rattus norvegicus (assembly GCF_021556685.1). Lineage (NCBI taxonomy): Eukaryota > Metazoa > Chordata > Mammalia > Rodentia > Muridae > Rattus > Rattus norvegicus. Next base: position 28,849,082 of record NC_141550.1, on the reverse strand, counting down.
GCCCAGGGATGGCACTGGCCACAGTGCCACATCAGTTATCAACAATAAAATGCACCATGGACATCCACAGAGGTTAATCTGGTGAGAGTATTTTCTCAATTTTGTTTCCCTCTTCCTAAATAACTTTAGATAAAACTAGTAAGCAGAGTCTCTCACCTAAGACTCCACCACTCCCTCCCCCTTGCCCCTCACCTCCATTTAATGCTGCCCCGGTGGTCTAAAGAGTGCTAGAGTATATGAGAGGTGGAAGGCTAATTGAAGGGTAGATTCTATCTGTGCAGCTTTTGGAAGAGCGTCATTGGTGGACTCTGGTGATGCAGATGTTTGGCACTCACGGACAATCTTTTAAGTAGACCCTAATTTAAGCTCTCACAGTTACCCTCACTATCCCCATTACTTCACCGAGCTGAACTTGGATTGTTTCATTATATGCCATCAGCACCCTACCTTGGGCAAATAAGCACTTGTTCATGCCTCCCCAAGAAAAGTCATACAAAGCAGTCACACTCCTACTTGACCATGAATAACACTTGCTCAAGAGGACACGGTCATCACAATTGACCAACCTGCTTCTCTGAGTACACCTATGGATCTCTGGAATGAAAAATAGCTCCAGGCATGTATTTATAGAGGGAGGGGAGCAGATAGGATGCTGCCCTGTGAACTGGGAGCTTAAACAAAGATGGCAGGCAGTGAGAAGAAGGAAGAGGAGGAGGAGGAGGAAGTGAAAACCCAGCCCTATACAACCTGTCCCTGCTGAAGCCTGTCATGGTGGGAAAGAACCCACTTCCATATGAGAATATGCAGAAGGGTCTTGCAGAGTTGCACAGTGGCTACAGCAAGATTTAAGGATGGGCTTCAGGACAACCCTCTGGGTCTTCCTGACCAGGTTATGTGACTACGCAGGACTTCTCTGACCCTATCACGGAGCTTTGGACAAAGCTAAGCCTAGATTTAGAGAGTTACAGAATGAGAGGAAGTGGACACAGGAGATGTCCACAGATGGTCCAGAGAAGTAAAGAGTGTGGGCCAAAGTCCTGTGGGTTTTGCTCTGTTATGTTAGGGTGAGGGACCTGTCACATTGGAAAACATATGCAAACTTCAAATCATCATCATGCATTGCCACACAGCTTTACATAAAGCTCATCCCTATGCATATCCATAACAATGTATGCTTTCCTAGTTCTTTCTGACAGGAGCAGCTGTGAGATTTTTCCATTTTTCACCTCTGCTGCTGATTGAATCTTTGCTTTTACCATTTCTTTTATTATTAGTGATGTCTAAGCTATTTTCATGTTTTATTATACTTTTAAAAATTATGTATTTATTATATGTATATGAGTTCACCGTAGCTGTCTTCAGACACACCAGTAGAGGGCATCGGATCTCATTACAGATGGCTGTGAGCCACCGTGTGGTTGCTGGGAATTGAACTCAGGACGTCTGAAGAGCAGTCAGTGCTCTTAACCTCTGAGCCATCTGTCCAGCCCTGTTTTATTATACATCTATATTTGTTTTTAAGAACTGCTTTGGAGGGAAGGAGAGAGGACTCAGTGCTTAGAAGAACACTTTGCTCTTACAGAAATGTAAGCCCAGTTCCCAGCACCCATAACAATTGGTTCACAGCCATCTGTAACTCCAGCTCCAGGAGGATCTGATACTTCTGGGCTACATAATGCCCACACTCATGTACTCATGTACACACACACACACACACACACACACACACACACACACACGAAAAAATAAATCTTAAAACCTTGCCTTTTCTCACTATCTTCCTGCTAGGGTGTTTCTCCCCCCCCCCCCCCATTGGTTTTATTTACCACACATGCTGCAAATATTTGGTCATTTGCATTTGATCATTCTTTACAGTGCTTCACAATTTAGCACAATCATTATAAAATCTTCCTCATGAAGCATGGATTGTGGCACCTCCATAAACAAATGGACCATTTTGTTTGTGGCTATTGTGGTAACACCCACATAATAGTATTGACACCTGCTGAGGGCCCTGTTGCTGCCAGAAGAGTCTGCCCTGCGCTGAACTAGCACGGATGCTCAAGGCTTCTGCTCTACAGAGGGTGGCTGATCCATGGAACTGAAGGAAGAAGGCTGAACACAGCTGAAATGAGCTCTTTTAGGTATGCAGATGCCCAATCCAAGCTCAGCAACTAGGGCCATGCCAGGCAATTCTCAGTATAGATGGGAGAGAGGGGATGGGACACACTTAGCATCAGGCAACAAGATTAATAATGCATCCCCCTAGCACTTTCTTGGCTCTGCCATTTAGACTGGAAGGGAATTACGTTCGGAGCTCTGGCGTGCAGTATGCCAGCAGCTCCCCTGCGTTCCTACTGAGGAGACGGAAACACTTTTGAAAAGCATCCGCCAGGGCCGCCGGCTTGGACGGGAATGTGATATTCCAAAGGGACTACTGCACTCTGAATTTGTGGAGGAGCCAAGAGACATTCAATTCCCCTTTAAAATTAAAATGATCAACCAAAACTAAAGAGGAATTTTGAACAGGGAAACTTATTTTTTTTATAAATGCTCAAAATGTGGAACTCTGAGGTATACAGGAAGTACAAGTAGCAGATGTTTGCCGAGGCTGCTAGCAAATGCCTTCCTGTGGAAAATGGTTTGTCTCTCTACACAGTCCTGGCATAAAGGTGATCAAGGAGGCATATGATCTAATCTTGGTAGAGGGCCATGTGACACAGTAGCTTCCTGGAAGAATGTCATATCACAGGCTGTCAGCCAAGCTGGACAGGCCAAGGAATTCAACATAATGAATTGTGAGAGCAAACAAACATATTTTCTCACATTTCTCATATTGATTAGGTTTTGGATGTGTGATCTCCACATGCTGATAAATGAAAACTCATTTTACAAAATGGTGGCATTGCCCCTTCATCGTGTTCAAAACACTTGAAGGAAGCAGAGCAGGAACTGAAAAGGGAGGGCTGGAAAATGGCTCTGACCTGAGTTCAAATTCCTAGCGTCAAGTGAAAAAGACAGATATGACTGGTTCAATTACTGGAAGGCAGGCTATGGGGATGACTTTTGATTTGGAGTTGAGGCCCACTCCGCAGGAGAGAATTCATGCCTGGCACTATAAACCTAGTCAAAAGCCCATTGCTGGGGAGGTCAGAGGTTTCCAGGGGCAACCTACTGCTGCTGTCTTGCTTAATGGGCAGGCTGTCAAAGCGCCTTCTAAATCTTTGTATTTCTGCACCTCAGTCTTGGCCAGATATGGTTCTCTCTGCAGGAGTCAGCAGTTAGTGCTGACTTACGACTGGTCAAAGCACTGGGAGTAAGTGGCTTTTAACTGCTCGGCTCTAAATGGAACTCTGTATCAATCTCCACAGAGACTCAGGGAAAGTCAGGAAAGAGGGCACAAAAAGAATTTAAGAGCTAGAAGATTGGAAAAGCGCTGTCTCCTGGACATTACATGGCTGTTACACAGCAGTTGTCACAGCAGCTGGAGTCACCGGCACAAAACCAACACGCTCAGCAAACATCGCAGCAGGCAGTACCAACTGGATTCGGTTGGTTAAAAAAGTAAAGAAAAAAGACGAGGGCATGAATGAGTGGGAGGGAAAATGGGCATGGATATGGTCAAGATACATCGTTTACATTTATTAAATTAACAAAGAATAGATTTATTTTTAAAGCCAGGTGTTGCTATACATGCCTGTAACCCCAGCATTCAAGGGCAGGGACAGACAAGTCCTGGGAGCTCATCCTAGCTGAAGTGGCAGCTTCAGGTTCAGTGACAGGTTCTGACTCAAGGGAATATGGAGAGCAATAGAATATATATAAAATATATAAATATACATAATTTATATATATAATATACATATATATTCTCCTCTGGCCTCTGAATGTACCATGTACATGCACACAGGTACACAGATATGCATACACACACATTAGTTACGACACAGACCACAGAAAAGATATCTTTTTAAGAACTGAAAGAGGACAGGAATGGAGAGAGGTGAGAGGGTTCATGCACCCACATAATACTAGAAGGGAACTTTAACAAGCATTTCACAGAAAAGTACAGTCTCCTTCATGAAACAGTCCTTAAAAAGAGCTTGAAGGGGCTCGAGACCCCATATGTACAACAATGCCAAGCAACCAGAGCTTCCAGGGACTAAGCCACTACCTAAAGACTATATATGGACTGACCGTGGACTCTGATCTCATAGGTAGCAATGAATAGCCTAGTAAGAGCACCAGTGGAAGGGGACCTGGGTCCTGCTAAGACTGAACCCCCAGTGAACTAGATTGTTGGGGGGAGGGCGGCAATGGGGGGAGGATGGGGAGGGGAACACTCATAAAGAAGGGGAGGGGGAGGGATTAGGGGGATGTTTGCCCGGAAGCCGGGAAAGGGAATAACACTCGAAATGTATATAAGAGATACTCAAGTTAATAAAAAAAAAAAAAAAAAAAAAGAGCAGTGACTGGCAGACTAGGGAAACAACGGTGGCTTAACCAATACAGTAATCAGGAAAGAAAAAATTCAGCATCCTTGGGGAGCAGGCTCCCTCCTGCTTCCTGCAGACCCAGAAGGGACAAATCCATTCACTTTACTTCAGCCCACAAGATAGCAGCTGCTTCTCCTTTTAGAATCATGTGTGTGTGTGTGTGTGTGTGTGTGTGTGTGTGTGTGTGTGTGTGTGTATGAAGCCTTGGCTGTCCAGGAACTCACTCTGTAGACCAGGCTAGCCTCAAATTCATTGATCCTGCCTCTGCCTCCCAAATGCAGGATCAAAGGCAAGCTGTCACTACCACCTCCGGGCTTAGAATCCATATTTTAATAGAAACTCAGAGTGGGAGTCTGCATGGCAGACAGGCCCATGTCTCTTCATTGTGTAACTCTGAGAGATACTAGTTTGCCTTCACATGGCCAGCAGCTCTATGGACAGAGGTGAATAAATCCAAGCTGGCATAACCCAAGTCATTCACCATTACCCTCGGTGCAGTAGGACTGCCTCACCTTAAGTGGCCCAGTGGGTCTTCAAAATACAGAACATAAAGGAAACACAGAGCATAGAGAGAGATGCTGTGTATTTAAAGTGTGGAGGGTAGAAAAAGAAACTAAAACTTCCTTACAGGAGTTTATAAAAAAAAAAAAACAAAAAAACCCCAAAAAACAAAAACAAAAATAAACCAACCAGAATTGTTAACATCTGTTAACAAATAGAGTTCCTTTCATACCCTCAATACCTTTGTACCAAGTACTTCTAATCTTCCAGCTAAGAATATGTATCTGCTTAAAAAAAAGACCATGGAAACAGAATCTCAAAATATTTTTTCTGTTTAATTGTCTGTGTATATGTGTGCCTGATAGTATATGTGTGTACCAGATGTGTTCACAGAAACCAAGAGAGGCATCAGATTCCCTGAAACTGGAGTTACAGATGATTATAAGCCACACTGTGGGTGCAGGTTTTCTGCAAGAACAATAAGTACTCTTAAGCACTGAGCCACCTCTCCAACCCTTGGAAACAGAATTTTTAAAAGTTGATAAATAACACACTGGCCAGGTTGAGTGGCAGGCTGGAGTCCCAGATACTTGGATGGCTGAGGCAGGAAGATTGCTTGAGTCCAGATGTTTGAAGTAAGGCAGGGCAATAAATCAAGACCCCACCTTTTTCATTCATTCATTCATTCATTCATTCATTCATTCATTGGGAAAAGCTTTCAAAGTAATCACTTTAACAGGAATTATGGAAGACTGGATAAATCATGGCCCAAAGAGGGAACTGACCCAAATCAATCTCCACAGCTCTCAGTAGCTAAGGGACGGGCCATTCAGGAACACTCATAAAAGAATAGTTCTGAGATGTCCTAAATTTGTGAAGGTATAAGGTAGAAGAGAGGAGAGCAGTTAAGCAGTTTTAGATACAGATGGAACCCAACAGCACAACATTACTGAATGTTCAGAACCTGACTCAGCACCTAGTCTTGCACCATGCTGCCCAATAAAGATATTTGTTTCAAAAATACTTTGGTGCAGCTGGGGAGATGGGCCACTGAGGAAAGTATTTGTTGAGCTAGTATGAGGACCAGAGTTTGGATGCCCAGCACACAACATCTGCCTGTAATACCAGTGCTCAGGAGGCAAAGACAGAGTTCCCCATACATAGCTGGCTAGCATAGCTGAACCTGTGAGTTCTGTGTTCGAGTGAGTGACCTTGCCTCAATATATAAGGTGAAGAATGAACCAAGATGCATATGCATCCACATACAAGTAAAGACAAATGCCAAAAAAGGACAGAAGATACTTCTTATATAAATTATAGGCACAAACAATTGTAACATGCCTTTAGTCAAAATATCAACCACAGCCCTGTGTTACTAAGAACAGGAGTCATTCTGGAAACCACATCTCTATTTCATCACGGTGAGGGTGGATTCCTCCATATTGAAGGTTTTCCCTGGAAAGCAACTGTCCTCTAAAATCAGCTGAAATCTGTGAAAATCCTTCATCTGCCTACATGTTACCACTGGTAGACCTGTTGCTCACTGTCACCTGTGTATCCAGTCACAATTCTTGAGACACTGAACTCACCCAGAGCTAGCCTGAAATTCAGCAGTGAACGTGGCATCTCTTTTCAACATTACAAGCATTTTTCACATGGCTCACAGTCATCATGGTGCTAAGGAGCATGTGTGTCTACCATGGTGCCGAGATATATGTCTAGAACAGGCCTTCAGTACTCATAACTGAATGTGTATGTGACATGGGCCTTGAATTTGTGTTAATCTCATTGCCTTCACTGAAGCAGTCTGTATCAACAATTATTATTTGTTTTATTATCAGTGTGCAGTGATGATGATTTTCCCTAGAAGCAGATACTAGAAGCATAGTCCCACCACTTGTTCTCAGTCAAGGTGGTAGCCACTGACAAATAACAGTCAATGCTGATTCTGCCTTCATGGTCCTTAATTATTATTTTTTTTTTGGAGGTCAACCATGGACATGGTCTCTTACTGCCAACATAAACAGGAGATAGTATATGCTTATAGGCCACATCAGATGAAATTAAGTACCAGAGAAGGGGATATGTTCAATAGACACAGCATTCTGCAGTGGAATTTCAGTGAGCTTTTGTTTTATCTTTAGGAGGAACATATAGTTAATTAATGGTCAGAAGTATAATGCAGTAAATACATGCTCCAGTAATACCAGTGGGTGCTGAGTCCTGCATAACCATGTGCGAGTGATGGCGTGACATGGTTCCAGGTCCTGAAGCAGAGTGAGCAGGGTGTGGGTCTCCACAAGTGTTAACATTTGCTAGGCATAAAGCTTGTTTGGATATTTTACTTTATGTTCCTCCTTCAGGGGAATGTCCTCTTTGCCAAGGTTAATGAATCCATAATAAATCAGAGACAGCATGAGTCCAGGAGATGAGGATGTTTCTAATGTCTCAGCAAAATATTAAGTTCTGTGACCTTCAACACAGCCCTTAAGGCTGTGGGAAAGAACTCTGAAAACATGAGTTCAAGAGTGTTTAATTTTCAACTATACAAAATATAAGGATGTAATATGAATATGAGGGGCTTCATGAAGCTAAAAGAACAGAGGCAGCTGTACTATAGGCCAGCTTGTCAGAAAGATATTAAGCAAAGAGATAGATTTGGGGAGTGGTGATTGCAAGGCAAGCTCTCACCCAGCTAAGTTTATCGTTGGTGCTTACAAAGACAGGCACATTCTTAATTTCAAGGTCAACCTGGGAAAGAGCTAGTTTAGATCAGGCGTGGTGGGAATGGTGATCTCAGGCCCGGATCCCACCCAGCTAGTTTATTGTCTGTGCTTACAAAGGCAGGCAGATCTCTGAATTCATTTGTGATGTTAAAAAAAAAAAAAAGAAATACTTTTCTAAGAATCAAGGGGCTGAGGCCATTACATGATGATTCTTGGAATAGTCAAAAGGGAACCTAGAGTAAATGACTGAATTGATATGTAAATAAAAGACTTGACTTTGGTCTTTGAGAGTGAGCTACACCTCACTTGGCAGGTAGGGTGCTTGTGATCCCTAAGTATTCCGTTCATGTGTGGTACATTATACACCTGGCTACACAGTAGGTGTTTTTGCATGCATCATCATCACAGAAGCTATGAATAATATGGCATCATGACAATGACTGTGACATCACTGTGTTATGGGGATTTTCAGATCTATTACAGTCTTAAGGGACCACCATCATATATGTGGTACCTGTACATTCATAGAAAGAGATTTGAATAGGATTTTGTTTATTTTTGTGAGTCTGTATGAATGCATGTGGGGGCCAGAAGACAACGTTGGTCCTTGGGTGCTGTCTTTTATTTTTTTGAGACAAAGTGTCTTACTGACCTGGAGCTCACCCAATGAAACCTGGCTGGCTGGTGAGCAAGCCCCAGGGATCAGCCTTCTTTCACTGCCCTGGCTGGAATGACAAGCAGATGCCACCATGCTCAGATTTTTTTTAAAACTTGGGTTCTGAGGAAAGCACTGAAGTCTTCATACTTGCAGTGTAAGCATTTTACCAACTGAGCTACTTCCCCAGCTTGTCAGTGATTTTAAATACACAAGACATATTCCTTAAGGCAGAGAGAGTCTGTCTCAGAGAGTGAGCTGGAAGGTAACCATAGTCGAATCATATTATAAGCATATAAAAAAAGCATAATGAAACCTCTTATTTTTATGCAGTTAGTTTATACTTTTTTTTTTGAGATAGGATCTCTCTATGTATTCCTGGCTAGCCTAGAGCTTGCCATATAAGATGAAGTCATCTCCAAATTCAGAGACTCCCTTGCCTGTGCTAGGATTAATGATGTGTGCCACTGTGCCTGGCACTAATAACAGTGTTTAGAAGCAAACATCCCCATGTTCTTCCTGAGGGTGCCTCTACTTTCAGTCTACCTCCTTAACCTGACACGAGGCAGGGCATGTAGGGTGGCCACTCTGCCAGTCACCACCATCCACTGTGGTACTCTGGATCAAGCCCTTCCTGCAGCTGTAACATCAGAGGCCACGTGTTAACCAGAGGTTTGGTATCATCTCTCAGGCTAGGTAGGGTCTGCATATTGTAGTGTATCTGTACCAAACACAGTTTAACTTATCATCAGCATTGCAAAGGCAGAATCTGGGCTTTAAGGACCTCATACATGCTACATCTTTAGCAGCCTACTTTAAAATTTTTGAAGAGTTCATCTACCATCCTATCTTCCATGGTAGCTGTACCATTTTATATAACTACCAACAGTGAATAAGGGATCATTCATTCACATCGTTCCTGACACTTGCTGTGTGTGTGTGGTGTGTGTGTGTGTGTGTGTGTGTGTGTGTGCATGTGTGTGCATGTGCATATGAGTATGTGTATGTGGACACATGTGTGAGCACTCGTGTGTGTGTGTGTGTGCGTGCGCATGTGTATGAGTGTGTGTGTCTGTGTCTGTGTTTGTATATATGAGTATGTGTGTGTGTCTGTGTGTGTCTATGTCTGTCTGTGTGTATGAGTGTGTGTGTGTCTGTGTCTGTGTGTGTGTATGAGTGTGTGTCTGTGTCTGTGTGTGTGTATGAGTGTGTGTCTCTGTGTGTGTATGAGTGTGTGTATGTCTGTGTCTGCATGTGTGTATGAGTGTGTGTGTGTCTATGTCTGTGTCTGTGTGAATGTGCACCCTTCTTATGGGTGTGTGGCTTTGGTTCTCATTCTCTTCATGATTAGAATTGTTAAGTATGTTTCCATATGTTTATTAAGCACCTGTGTATCTTCTCTGGAGAAAGTTAGAGTTCTTAGAGTTTCTTTAAGAAAAACTTTAGAATCCCACTGGTTGTGCTTTCATGGCTGTTTCTTTGTTCCTGTCATTTAAGGATCAAATCCAATGCATCAAGTGCTCTGCCATACCCAGTAAAGGATAATAATTTCACTGGCTCAGAATTCCAGTATAGGGAATCTTTTTGTTTCCCTTTTTTTTTTTTTTTTTTTTTTTTTTTTTTTTTTTTTTTTTTTTTTTTTGTTTCTGAGACAGTGTCTCACTATTTAGCTCTGGCTGGCCCAGAACTTGAGAAGACCAAGCCAGACTCCAGTTCACAAAAACCTGCCTGCCTCTGTCTTTAGTTCCCAGATTAAAGGCATGCACCACCACACCCAGTTCTGCTTTCTCTCCCCCTTTGCTTGTTTACATGATATCTGATGTACCTCTCTTTTTACAAATCTATGTGATATTTCACAGTAACATACATATAGAGTGTATTTTGATCATGTCCCTCACTTTATCAGCCCCTTTTAATCCTCTCCCAGCAAACCCCAACTTTCTTCCCAGCAAGCATTCCGCCTGTGTCAATGTCAGATTTTACGTATGTGCCCCACTACATTTAAGTGAGGTCATTCACATTACCATGGACGCTGCTCACTCACTTGAGCAAGGACAACTTCTCAGTGGTTACAATACTGAGGAATGTGACTCCCCATCCCCAGCAACGATGAAATCCTTACAGTGGGCCTGCTGAGCCCCTACCCCATCCATGACGGACTGTTGATGGGCAGTAATCACTGCCATTATGAGTTCATGGGCTTAACAGCCACGGGCTGCCCAGAAGACAGTGTTTCACGGTACTCCTCCTCATCCTCTGGCCTTCGTGTATTCTTTCTGCCCCCTCTTCCATGATGTTGGTCAAGCCTTAGAGAGGGTGATATAGATGCCCCATTTAGGGGTGAGCACTCAACAGTAATTTGACGATCTACAAGTCTCTCTGTTACCTACTGAAGACAAAAGCTTCTCTAAGCAAGGCCGAGACCAGCACCAATCTATGTGTATAAACCATAAGTAGTTAGGAGGCAGTTTGATAACATGGCCATTTAGCAAAACAACAGTACTGGATTCCCCCAGCAGGGCTTATGACCTTCATAGTCATGGGCTTTTGGCAAAGTTTATAGAACCAGGCATGAATTCACTCCTGTGGAGCAGGCTTCAAATCAAATCCAGAGATGGTTGGCTACCCCCACAACTTTTATGCTGCCAATAGTTCTACCTTACCTAATGGGCTGGAATTAGTTTGCAGCATTAATAACTGGATAGAACGCTGATAGCTTTTCCTCTCTAGTAGATGGCACAGAAACTTTGGGCAGTATGAAAGCTAGTCAGAAGTGAAGAGCCTTCCAGATCAGTTTCAGATTGGTTTTTCTATGTCCTACAACACTAGGATCTTGTCACCTTGTTCTTGTGACAACCAAGAGCCATGCCAATAGCATGAGTTGTTTTGGAGGCCACTGGGGTCTACCTGAGCAACACTTGATATCAAGAGGTGCCCTATCTTGGTACTGGAATTTTTGTTTAATAACTTATGGCTTCTAGAAGGAGGATGGTCCACCCATGAACAATACCTTCTTTCAAACTTCTCTTCAAATTATTTTTTTCAGATAGTTTCTGTCTGTGATTAAAACTGTGGCCAAAAAGCAGCTTGGAGAGGGAAGGGTTGACTTCATCTTACAGCCTGTAGTTCATCATGGAGGGAAATCCAGACAGGAACTCGAGACAGGAACATGGAGACAGGAACTGAAGCAGAGGCTTTGGAGGAATGCTACTTACTGATTTTTTCCCATGGCTTGAACAATCTGATTTTTCATATAACCTAGCGTCATCTGCTCAAGGGTGCACTGCCCATAGTGGACTGGGCTCTTTCACATCAATATTTAATCAACAAAATGTCCTACACACATGTCCAAATGTCATTCTGCTGGAGTCAATTCTTCAGCTAAGGTCTCTTCTTCCAGGATTCTGCCAAGTGGACAAAAATTAACTGATAGAGTTTCCAAATGGATTTTTCATACATCTTAAGTTTTGGTTAACACTCCTCCATCACCTCTCCTCTCCTCACTCCCCAGTCCCTATACACACTTAAACCTTTCCATTCTGTGGTGGTTAAAAAATGCTTGACCCAGGGAGTGGCACTATTAGGAGTTGTGGCTTTATTAGAGTAGATGTGGCTTTGTTGGAGGAAATGTGTCACTATTGGGGTAGGCTTTGAGACTGTACTGGCTAATTTTGTGTGTCAACTAGACACAAGCCAGGGTTATCACAGAGAAAGGAGACTCCCTTGAGGAAATACCTACATGAAATCCAGCTGTAAGTCCTTTTCAATTAGTGACCAAGGGTGGGAGGACCCACTTTGGGTGTTATCTCTAGGCTGGTCATCCTGGGTTCTATAAGAAAGCAAGCCAGTAAGTAACATCCCTCCATGGCCTATGCATCAGCTCCTGCTTCCTGATCTGCTAGAATTCCAGTCGTGACTTTCTTTGGTGATGAACAGTAATGTGGAAATGCAAGCTGAATAAATCCTTTCCTCCCCAACTTGCTTCTTGGTCATGATGTTTGTGCAGGAATAGAAACCCTGACAAAGACAGAGACCTTCCTCCTAGCTGCCTGGATGTATGTCCCTTCCTGGCTGCCTTTGGATCAAGATGTAAAGGAGATCTCTGCTCCTTCTCCAGCACCATGTCTGCCTGCACACTGCCATGCTTTCTGCCTTGGCCATAGTGCACTAACCTCTCAAACTGGTAAGCCAGTCCCAATTAAGTGTTTCCCTTATAAGAGTTGTCTTGGTCATGATGTGTCTTCCCAGCGATAAAACCCTAAGACACACTCCAATATTCCCCCTGCTTTCATGTCACGTGTTCTACTATCCTCCTTCCCCCAAGGCCTCCTTCACTATCACCACCAAACTTCTAATGGTTCCTTTCTAGCTTCTTGGACTCTTCAGGCACTGCAAGAATTGTCTTTCTGGACCTGGTTTACCTCATTTAGCATAACATTTTCAAGTAACATTTCTGGTAAACATAACAATTTCATTTTTCACAGATGAATACAATTACATTGTATACATGTACTACGTTGTCATTTTCCATTCAGTTAATGAACATCTGTGATGATTCCATTTGCTGGCTGTTAAGAATAGAGCAGCAATGAACACAGATGTGAAAATCACCCCTGTGGTAGGATATACAGTTCTTTGGGTATCTACACGAGAATGGTATAGCTGGGTCACATGATAGTTCTATTTGTTTGCTTTTGAGAAACCTCCAGGCTGATGTCTAGAGAGTGCACCAATTTGCACTCCCATCAGCAATGGGTAGATGTTCCCCTCCCCCAGCCTCACTAGTATTTGTTATCATTTGTTTTCTTGCTGATGTAATCCTTACTCTTATTCCTCTACAGTAAAGTTAGGAAAGCAGAGGGGAAAGGGAAGCTTTTCTCTTGATCCCCTAGTTTCTTCATAAATCTTCTCTTTGGCTTTGAATTCTTGTAGTTTTACTGACATATCCAAGTGTATAGTTTTTTCCAGTATTTATCTGCATATTTTTCTCTGAACTTTTAGAACTGGTAAGGTTTATTGTCTGTTACTAATTCTGGAAATTTCTCTGCTTACTTCCCATATTTTCTGGCTTCCTTCCTTTCTTCTTCATTAGCATCCCTATTAACATATGTTCTTACTATAAATGTATTCTTCAGTTTGGAATATTTATATTCTGGTTTTAAATTGTTTTTAGATTTGTTTGTTTTATTTTCTTGAGTATATGAATACTTTGCATAAATGTATGTGCACCATGTGTAGGCAGTGCTCTTGAAGGCCAGAAGAGGTGGTCGGATCTCCTGGTTCTGGAGTTACTGATGGTTATGAGCCACCATGTGGGTGGGAACTGGACCCAGGTCCTCTGCAAGAGCAGCAAATCTTGAACCATCTCTCAGCCTGTATTTTGCTTTTGTATTTTTTGGTTATTGTGGTTGTTTGTTTTGGTTTTTCAGTTTTGGAAGTTTCTGTTGACATGTTTTTTGTTATTTATTTATTTATTTATTTATTTATTTAATTATTTTTTATTAACTTGAGTATTTCTTATTTACATTTCAATTCTTATTCCCCTTCCCGGTTTCCGGGCCAACATCCCCCTAACCCCTCCCTCTCTGCTTCTATATGGGTGTTCCCCTCCCCATCCTCCCCCCATTACCACCCTCCCCACAACAATCACGTTCACTAGGTGTTCAGTCTACAGGACCAAGGGCTTTTCCCCTTCCACTGGTGCTCTTACTAGGATATTCATTGCTACCTATGAGGTTGGAGTCCAGGGTCAGTCCACGTATATTCTTTGGGTAGTGGCTTAGTCCCTATAATCTCTGGTTGGTTGGCATTGTTGTTCATATGTTCTCAAGCCCCTTCAAGCTCTTTCAGTCCTTTCTCTGAATCATTCAATGGGGGTCCTGTTCTCAGTTCAGTGGTTTGCTGCTGGCATTTGCCTCTGTATTTGCTGTATTCTGGCTATGTCTCTCAGGAGAGATCTACATCCGGTCCTGTCAGCCTGCACTTCTTTGCTTCATCCATCTTATCTAATTGGGTGGTTGTATATGTATGGGCCACATGTGCGGCAGGCTCTGAATGGGTGTTCCTTCTGCCTCTGTTCTAAACTTGGCTCCCTATTACCTGCCAAACGTATTCTTGTTCCCCTTTTAAAGAAGGAGTGAAGCATTCGCATTTTGGGCATCCTTCTTGAGTTTCATGTGTTCTGTGCATCTAGGGTAATTCAAGCACTTGGGCTAATAGCCACTTATCAATGAGTGCATACCATGTGTGTTTTTCTGTGATTGGGTTAGCTCACTCAGGATGATATTTTCCAGTTCCATCCATTTGCCTATGAATTTCATAAAGTCATTGTTTTTGATAGCTGAGTAATATTCCATTGTGTAGATGTACCACATTTTCTGTATCCACTCCTCTGTTGAAGGGCATCTGGGTTCTTTCCAGCTTCTGGCTATTACCAATAAGGCTGCTATGAACATAGTGGAGCACGTGTCTTTGTTATATGTTGGGGCATCTTTTGGGTATATGCCCAAGAGAGGTATAGCTGGGTCCTCAGGTAGTTCAATGTCCAATTTTCTGAGGAACCTCCAGACTGATTTCCAGAATGGTTGTACCAGTCTGCAATTCCACCAACAATGGAGGAGTGTTCCTCTTTCTCCCCATCCTCACCAGCATTTGCTGTCACCTGAGTTTTTGATCTTAGCCATTCTCACTGGTGTGAGGTAAAATCTCAGGGTTGTTTTGATTTGCATTTCCCTTATGACTAAAGATGTTGAACATTTCTTTAGGTGTTTCTTAGCCATTCGGCATTCCTCAGCTGTGAATTCTTTGTTTAGCTCTGAACCCCATTTTTAATAGGGTTATTTGTCTCCCTGCGGTCTAATTTCTTGATTTCTTTGTGTATTTTGGATATAAGCCCTCTATCTATTGTAGGATTGGTAAAGATCTTTTCCCAATCTGTCGGTTGCCGTTTTGACCTAACAACAGTGTCCTTTGACTTACAGAAGCTTTGCTGTTTTATGAGATCCCATGTGTTGATTCTTGATCTTAGAGCATAAGCCATTGGTGTTTTGTTCAGAAAAATTTCTCCAGTGCCCATGTGTTCAAGATGCTTCCCCACTTTTTCTTCTATTAGTTTGAGTGTATCTGGTTTGATGTGGAGGTCCTTGATCCACTTGGACTTAAGCTTTGTACAGGGTGATAAGCATGGATCGATCTGCATTCTTCTACATGTTGACCTCCAGTTGAACCAGCACCATTTGTTGAAAATGCTATCTTTTTTCCATTGGATGGTTTTGGCTCCTTTGTCAAAAATCAAGTGACCATAGGTGTGTGGGTTCATTTCTGGGTCTTCAATTCTATTCCACTGGTCTATCTGTCTGTCTCTGTACCAATACCATGCAGTTTTTATCACTATTTTGCTTTGTACTACTGCTTGAGTTCAGGGAGAGTGATTCCCCCTAAAGTTCTTTTATTGTTGAGGATAGTTTTAGCTATCCTGGGTTTTTTGTTATTCCAGATGAATTTGCAAATTGTTCTGTCTAACTCTTTGAAAAATTGGATTGGTATTTTGATGGGGATTGCATTGAATCTGTAGATCGCTTTTGGTAAAATGGCCATTTTTACTATATTAATCCTGCCAATCCATGAGCATGGGAGATCTTACCATCTTCTGAGGTCTTCTTCAATTTCTTTCTTCAGAGTCTTGAAGTTCTTATTGTACAGATCTTTTACTTGCTTGGTTAAAGTCACACCGAGGTATTTTATATTATTTGGGACTGTTATGAAGGGTGTCGTTTCCCCAATTTCTTTCTCGGCTTGTTTCTCTTTTGTGTAGAGGAAGGCTACTGATTTATTTGAGTTAATTTTATACCCAGCCACTTTGCTGAAGTTGTTTATCAGCTTTAGTAGTTCTCTGGTGGAATCACTTTTGGGATCACTTAAATATACTATCATATCATCTGCAAATAGTGTATTTTGACTTCTTCTCCAATCTGTATCCCCTTGATCTCCTTTTGTTGTCTGAATGCTCTGGCTAGAACTTCAAGAACTATATTGAATAAGTAGGGAGAGAGTGGGCAGCCTTGTCTAGTCCCTGATTTTAGTGGAATTGCTTCAAGGTTCTCTCCATTTAGTTTAATGTTAGCAACTGGTTTGCTGTATATGGCTTTTACTATGTTTAGGTATGGGCCTGAATTCCTATTCTTTCCAGGACTTTTATCATGAAGGGGTGTTGAATTTTGTCAAATGCTCTCTCAGCATCTAATGAAATGATCATATGGTTTTGTTCTTTCAGTTTGTTTATATAATGGATTACGTTGATGGTTTTCCATATATTAAACCATCCCTGCATGCCTGTGATGATGCCTACTTGATCATGATGGATGATTGTTTTGATGTGCTCTTGGATTCAGTTTGCAAGAATTTTATTGAGTATTTTTGCATCGATATTCATAAGGGAAATTGGTCTGAAGTTCTCTTTCTTTGTTGGATCTTTCTGTGGTTTAGGTATAAGAGTAATTGTGGCTTCATAGAAGGAATTCGGTAGTGCTCCATCTGTTTCAATTTTGTAGAATAGTTTGGATAGTATTGGTATGAGGTCTTCTATGAAGGTCTGATAGAATTCTGCACTAAACCCATCTGGACCTGGGCTCTTTTTGGTTGGGAGACCTTTAATAACTGCTTCTATTTCTTTAGGAGTTATGGGGTTGTTTAAATTGTTTATCTGTTCCTGATTTAACTTCGGTACCTGGTATCTGTCTAGGAAATCGTCCATTTCCTGCAGATTTTCAAGTTTTGTTGAATATAGGCTTTTGTAATAGGATCTGATGATTTTTTGAATTTCCTCTGATTCTGAACTTATGTCTCCCTTTTCATTTCTGAATTTGTTAATTTGGACACACTCTCTGTGTCCTCTCGTTAGTCTGGCTAAGGGTTTATCTATCTTGTTGATTTTCTCAAAGAACCAACTTTTGGTTCTGTTGATTCTTTCTATGGTCTTTTTGTTTCTACTTGGTTGATTTCAGCTCTGAGTTTGATTATTTCCTGCCTTCTACTCCTCCTGGGTGTATTTGCTTCTTTTTGCTCTAGAGCTTTTAGGTGTGCTGTCAAGCTGGTGACATATGCTCTCTCCTGTTTCTTTCTGCAGGCACTCAGAGCTATGAGTTTTCCTCTTAGCACAGCTTTCATTGTGTCTCATAAGTTTGGGTATGTTGTACCTTCATTTTCATTAAATTCTAAGAAGTCTTTAATTTCTTTCTTTATTTCTTCCTTGACAAGGTTATCATTGAATAGAGCTTTGTTCAACTTCCATGTATATGTGGGCGTTCTTCCCTTATTGTTATTGAAGACCAGCTTTAGCCCGTGGTGGTCTGATAGGACGAATGGGATTTTTTCTATCTTTCTGTATCTGTTGAGGCCTGTTTTATGACCTGTTTTATGGTCAATTTTGGAGAATGTACCATGAGGTGCTGAGAAGAATGTATATCCTTTTGCCTTAGGATAGAATGTTCTATAAATATTTGTTAAGTCCATTTGGTTCATGACTTCTCTTAGTCTATGTCTCTGTTTAATTTCTGTTTCCAAGATCTGTCCATTGATGAGAGTGGAGTGTTGAAATCTCCTACTATTATTGTGTGAGGTGCAATGTGTGCTTTGAGCTTTAGTAAGATTTCTTTTATGTATGTAGCTGCCCTTGTATTTGGAGCATAGATATTTAGAATTGAGAGTTCATCTTGGTGTATTTTTCCTTTGATGAATATGAAGTGTCCTTCCTTATCTTTTTTTGATGACTTGTAGTTGAAAATCAATTTTATTTGATGTTAGAATGGCTACTCCAGCTTGCTTCTTTAGACCATTTGCTTGGAAAGTTGTTTTCCAGCCTTTCACTCTGAGGTAGTGTCTGTCTTTGTCTCTGAGGTGTGTTTCCTGTAGGCAGCAGAATGCAGGGTCCTCGTTGCATATCCAGTTTGTTAATCTATGTCTTTTTATTGGGGAGTTGAGACCATTGATATTGAGAAATATTAAGGAATAGTGATTATTGCTTCCTGTTATATTCATATTTGGATGTGAGATTATGTTTGTGTGCTTTTCTTCTCTTTGTTTTGTTGCCAAGACGATTAGTTTCTTGCTTTTTCTAGGGTGTAGCTTGCCTCCTTATGTTGGGCTTTACCATTTATTATCCTTTGTAGTGCTGGATTTGTAGAAAGATATTGTGTAAATTTGGTTTTGTCATGAAATATCTTGGTTTCTCCATCTATGTTAATTGAGAGTTTTGCAGGATACAGTAACCTGGGATGGCATTTGTGTTCTCTTAAGGTCTTTATGACATCAGTCCAGGATCTTCTGGCTTTCATAGTCTCTGGCGAGAAGTCTGGTGTGATTAAGATAGGTCTGCCTTAATATGTTACTTGACATTTTTCCCTTACTGCTTTTAATATTCTTTCTTTATTTTGTGCATTTGGTGTTTTGACTATTATGTGACAGGAAGAGTTTCTTCTCTGGTCCAATCTATTTGGAGTTCTGTAGGCTTCTTGTATGTTTATGAGCATCTCTTTCTTTAGGTTAGGGAAGTTTTCTTCTATGATTTTGTTGAAGATATTTACTGGTCCTTTGAGCTGGAAGTCTTCACTCTCTTCTATACCTATTATCCTTAGGTTTGATCTTCTTATTGAGTCCTGGATTTCCTGTATGTTTTGGACCAGTAGCTTTTTCCATTTTACATTATCTTTGACAGTTGTGTCGATGATTTCTATGGAATCTTCTGCTCCTGAGATTCTCTCTTCTATCTCTTGTATTCTCTTGGTGATGCTTGTATCTACAGCTCCTTGTCTCTTCCTTTGGTTTTCTATATCCATGGTTGTTTCCCTGTGTCCTTTCTTTATTGCTTCTATTTCCATTTTTAATTCCTTCAACTGTTTGATTGTGTTTTCCTGAAATTCTTTCAGGGATTTTTGTGATTCCTCTCTATAGGCTTCTACTTGTTTATTTATGTTTTCCTGCATTCCTCTAAGGGAGTTCTTCATGTCTTTTTTGAAGTCCTCCAGCATCATGATCAAATATGATTTTGAAACTAGATCTTGCTTTTCTGGTGTGTTTGGATATTCCGTGTTTGCTTTGGTGGGAGAATTGGGCTCCAATGATGCCATGTAGTCTTGGTTTCTGTTGCTTGGGTTCCTGCGCTTGCCTCTCACCATCAGGTTGTCTCTGGTGTTACCTTGTTCTGCTATTTCTGACAGTGGCTAGACCATCCTATAGGCCTGTGTGTCAGGAGTGCTGCAGACCTGTTTTCCTGTTTTCTTTCAGCCAGTTATGGGAACAGAGTGTTCTGCTTTCGGGCGTGTAGTCTTTCCTGTCTACTGGTCTTCAGCTGTTCCTGTGGGCCTGTGTCCTGAGTCCACCAGGCAGGTCGCTTGGAGCAGAAAAGTTGGTCTTACTTGTGGTCCCATGGCTCACGTTGCTTGTGGGGGGCTGCTTTTGAGCTCTAGGTGAGGGCGGCAACCAGGAGGGCCTGTGCCGCCTTTTCTGGGAGCCCCCTGTGCACCAGGGTCCCAGATGACCTTAGGTGTTTTCCTCTGGATTCAGAAATGTGGGCAGAGTGTAGTCTCTTCTGGCTTCCCAGGCGTGTCTGCCTCTCTGAAGGTTTAACTCTCCCTCCAATGGGATTTTGGTGCAGAGAACTGTTGATCTGGTCCCTTAAGGTCCAGGTGGTGTCTGGAGCGTGGGGTACCTGCAGCTCCAGTGCCCCATCTTCTGGTTCCCAGAGGCCATATACAGTTTCCTCTTGGGCCAGGGATGTGGGTAGGGGTGGGCAGTATTGGTGGTCTCTCCCGCTCTGCAGTCTCAGGAGTGCCCACCTGTCTGCCAGTGAGCTCTCTCTCCCAAGGGGTTTGGGAGCAGTGAGCTGCGAGCTGGGATCAGCGAAGTTGGGGCTCCAGCTAAAAACCATTGACATGTTTTTAAGCTCACTAATTATTATTTATTTATTTATTTTGCTATCTTCAGTCAACTGATAAACGCATCAGAGGCATTTTCATATTTGCTTTTGTTTAAGTTCTCATTTCTCTGAGCATGTATCCTTTTTTCTTTCATATCATTACTTTCTCCATTAGCATGTTAATGTTAATTATTTTATATTTTGTTGTTGATTTCTTTTCTTAGTGCTTGGTCACTTTTATCTTAGGCTGGTCTTCAACTCCAGAAGGCCTCTAATTTTGAAGTGCTGAGATTGCAGGCATGCACCAACCACTATGTCCCATAATGAGAGTTATTTTTACGACACTGGTTGAATATTTTCAACATTCTGTCCTATGTGAGTCTGGTTCTAATATTTGCTCTGTCTCTTCAATTATGCATTACTGAAGTTTTTGTAACTTTGCTGAAGCTGAGCATGGTAAATCTGGTAGAGAGAACTGAGGAAAGTGAGTAGTTTGGGGTTTTGTGTTTATTTAACTATGAGCTAAGTTTTGTTTTACTTGTGTTCGCTATGGAGATTAGAGGTTAAAATGTCCTCTGTTGTCCATGGATTTTCTGTTCTCTTGCCTTTGGACTTTTCCAGAGAGTTCTTAACTAAGTTCTGGGGCATGCAGTTCTTTCAGCTGCCCTTAGAAGCTGTATGAGTAAGGATTCTCTAGGGTAGCAGAACTTATAGAATGACTCTCTTTTTTTATATATAAAGAGGATTTATTAGGATGATTTATAGGCTGTCAGATCTAGCTAATCTGACAACAGCAGGCTATGAATGGAAAGTTCAAGAATCCAGAGGTTTCTCAGTCCACAACACTGGATGTCTCAGTTGGCTTTCAGTGGACACTGGAATTCTAAAATACTAGGTTCAAATGCCAGTGAAGGAATGGACTTGCTAGCAAGGCAAGAGCAAGCAGGCAAAGAACAAAAGCTTCCTTCTCTTCTATGTTTTTATAAAGGCTTCCAGCTGAAGAAGGGTGGCCCAGATTAAACCTGTGCTTCTGGCCTTAAGACATTGTAAAAGAATTTAATCTAGCAACATGGCTGCTCTGGCAAAGGATCACATCCAAAGACCTAGGTCTATGTGTTCCAGCTAGAATACAGACACATCCTAGTACACAACGTTAATCTCAAACAATGATGTGTAATTGATGGGCAG
Source organism: Rattus norvegicus (assembly GCF_021556685.1). Taxonomy (NCBI): domain Eukaryota; kingdom Metazoa; phylum Chordata; class Mammalia; order Rodentia; family Muridae; genus Rattus; species Rattus norvegicus. Next base: position 28,827,605 of record NC_141550.1, on the reverse strand, counting down.
ACAAAGTGACAAATCAGTGAAAGATATGACAGAATGAGTCAGAGATAGAATACACCCAACTCTGAAGAGAACAGCACAAGAAAGAGAGGACTTAGGAGCAGGAGAGAGAGAGAGAGAGAGAGAGAGAGAGAGAGAGAGAGAGAGAGTTTTACAAGGACTGTTTTACAGAGACAGGTTACAGGAGAAGACAGAATGAGTCAGAGAATGAGAATGAGCCAAAAGATTAGAACACATTCCCAGAATTAGTTTGAGACTAAGCAGAGCAATTCAGTCAGAAGCTGAGAGAAGGCAAATTGAGTCAGTCAGCTTCGAGAGGCGTTTGTGCCAGAACAACTGAGTTGAATCAGCCAGCCAGAGTTCAGAAAGAGCTATAAGGGTGAACTTATTCAGTAGTAAATCTTGGAAGCTGAAACCTTCAAGGTCTGGGCTTGCAGAAGATTAGGTTGTAAGGAGGCTAGAAGCTTCCAGGACTGAGCCTAGGGATAGTTAGAACAGAGAAAGAAACACTATGGGCTCACCCCAAGTCATGTATTCACATACAGCTTGGGTATGGCTCTCATCTCATCCCTTTATCTGAGGGAACTTCATCTGAAGTTACTTTTACAAGATCTGAATTAAAGATATCTTCCTGCCTAGAGATCTGGATCAAAGATGTGTCTTCCTCCCACCAAGAGATCTGAAATAGAAGTGGATTCACCCACTTCAAACCAAGCAAAACAATCTGTGGCAAGCATGCTCTCTATTTCTTGATTGTAGTTCATTCTAGATACAGTCAAGTTGAGAATTAAGCATAGCCTTCACAGAAGTTTTACATTAGCTGTAGTTGAACAAAAACTTCTAAAATAATGTCTACTTTATAATACAATGTTACTTCCTCATGTAATTTATTGACTACCCATATTCCTAAATGCTGATAGCATAGCAATTACATCAGGCATTTTCATTCCTTTTCATGTGACTGACTGACTGAGACCAAAACACCTTGCCATGGCCTAGAATCATGAAAAATCAGACTGCATATCCCAGCACAAAAAAATGGCTAAAAATTATATGGGTCTGGGAACCAAATTCAGGTTGTCATATTAGGCTTGCAAGCACTTTTACCCACTAAGCCAACACTCTGGCCCTTAAAATTTAGGTATCAAAAAACAGCTCATGGGCTTGCAGCCGAGCCTGATGACCTAAGTTCAGTCCCTCAGACCCACATGGCAGAAGGGGAGAACTGACTCCTGAGAGTTGTTCTCTGACTTCCTCACTCATAGGCCCATATGGGAGCATCCAGCACACACATATGTGCACACCGAGGCACAGGCACACACACACACACACACACACACACACACACACACACACACATTATATTTTAATAAGTAGAGAGCTTGGATAGTTATAAGATTATAAAAGTTGGGTTGGGGATTTAGCTCAGTGGTAGAGCGCTTGCCTAGCAAGCGAAAGGCCCTGGGTTCGGTCCCCAGCTCTGAAAAAAAAAAAAAAAGATTATAAAAGTTATTAAGCCAGGTCATAAGGAAGGCTTCAAAGGTCAATCCCAGCCCAAGAATAGACCTACAGCGTTAAATATCGCAGTGAAAGAGACCTGCTTTAAAATGCAGAGGGTTGTAGGAAGGCATGGGGGGATGGCAGAGGCCAATCTCTCTCCCTTCCCCCTTCCCACTTCAGTTTGAATACAGCTTTAAGTATCTCTCATGCTGGAAAGTAATTCAGCCCTCAACAGCACCTCAGATCTGCTACTGCTTTGCAGTGAAGCAGCAAGAATGTCTTAATATATAATAGATAAAAATCTCACATACACATACCCCCAAAATAAAACTTCTAGCAGCTTCTCCCCTCCGGTGCCAGTTCCTCTACGTGTACCTTGTGTTGTTGATGCTTGACAATATTTGTAATCAGAAACCTAGATCCAAAAGACTGAAACTGAATTTTCATCCCAAAATAAAGCCAATAACTTAAGGTTTATGCATACCATAAGGTCAACACATGTACAAGAAGAAACAGGAAGGGAGCATAGAGGTGTCCAAAGCAAGGCTGAGTGGCAGAACATATCCAGCAGGTAGATACCTACACAGAGTGCAATGGGGCGCCAGGAAAGACTCCACACAGATTTGTGTGCATGCGTTCAGAAGTGTTATTGTTTGTGGTAGATCCATGTGCAGGGAGCTAAGGGGGGAGGACTTTTCCAAAGCCATTTGGTGTGTGGTGGGATGGCCCTTGGGTTCTCGGTGGCCCCGTAGTTGTATCATAGAGAGGTTATGTGGTTCTCTGATATACCCTTATCTAGGCTACCCCTTTTTCCCAGCTTCCTCAGATCACCTCCTGCATGCCTACTGTAAACTTAAAGAGCTTGTTTCTGTCTGAAAGGAATCACATTTCTTTCTATTGTCAAGCATTCTGGTGTAGTTCTCTGGAAGGTCTGATCTTACTTTTGGAAGCTGCCCTGGTCTCTGGGGAAGATGGTCTTGACCTCATACGTATGTGGACACAAAGTGGACCTGATAGACTCTGAGCAGCTTCAACAGACCCTCTGCCTACTTGTAGGTAGTTTAGAGTGGATTTTTACTAATCCCCACATTGATTCTTTTTCTCTGTTTCTGATTCTCTTAGTAGGATTGTAATGTTTTGTAGACAAGGGTGGCCAATTGTTAACTGCAAGAAGGTGAGGACAATGTGTTCCGTAATCTTTTAATGTTAAGCATATTCTACAAAAATTACACTCCTTCAGTTGAGGTTTGTAACTAGTAATTACAACAGATTTGCTAGTGTAATCATGCCATCATGCCATCGAGGCTGGTGGATCAATCTGGCGTTTTTGTGGGACTTTCCAAAACCTGGGAGGAACAGATGGAGTTGGGAATTGTTTCTGCAGAAACAAACTGTGTCAGGCTTCTCAGAATTCTCAGGGGTTTATAGACATATCCCCAGTGAGCCTAGACTTCTTGAAAATATTTTTAAATGTTGTATTTCAGATGTTAGTCTTTAAAAAACAGATAAGACTATTTAAAACCTTCTAAATCACCTTATAAAAAACAATTAAGTCAGGACTGGAAAGATGGTTCGGTGTTTAAGAGCACTGGCTGTTCTTCCAGATGACCTGGGTTGATGTCCAGCAAGCACATGATAGCTCACAGCTGTCTGTAACTCTAGATCCTGGGGGATTTGATGCCTCCTTCGGCGTCTACAGGGCCCAGGTACTCATGTGGTGCACAGTCATACATGGAGGCAAAACACTCATACACAAAAAATATAAATTAAATGTAAGTAATAAGTAAATAAAGAAGAATTTAAAATTAAAATAAAAACAGGTCATAGTTAGTGCTGTGTCTTATGCCTTTGGTCCCAACACTCAGGAGGCAGAGCCTGGTGGGTGTTTGTGAGTTTGAGACCAACCTGATTTATATAGTATATTACAGGCCATCCAGCACTACATAGAGAGTGAGTCTGTCACAAACAAACAAACAAACAAACAAACAAACAAACAAACAAACATTCTGACTGTGTATGGAGTCACAGTGAAAAAATAGCAAGTCACCAGGGATTCCATGCCAGGCAGCAGATTTTTTATGAACCAGTAGCCTCATTTCTCCTGGTCCCTGGGAAATAACATCTGGGTGAGAGCTTTGAGCTCTTGTGCTCATTTACCAATAAACCACAAAACCACCCACCAGCCTTGAACAATAATTGACATTGTTATTCCTCTTAAATATGAAAACGGTCACAATGAAAGTAAGCATGCCTTTCTACAAATCTATTCCAATCTTAAAAATCGACCAATATGACTAATATTTTCATTTCATTTGATTAAGAAAGTATTATCCTGAGACTGAATTCAGCAATCATTTCTTCCAAAGCCAGGAGGAAGCTGCCCAGAAAAATTCATTACATAGCTTTGCTCCAATCGTTGTCAAGATTGAGCTGTCTGTCATACAAAGGTGGTAACCTTTGAACGGTGCTGGCATGGTGGCTTCCAGGTGAATCTGGCTGAGGTCCATCTTCCTGTGACACAGAACTCAGAAGCACTTAAGCAGGGAGCTCGCTCATACTCACTATTTGACATTATGATATTGTGTCATTTGGGAGCAGACTAAAAGGAGGAGGAAGAAGAGGAGGAGGAGGAGGAGGAAGAAGAGGAAGAGGAAGAGGAAGAGGAAACTGAGATTCGTCCAGGGGCCAGGGTGATTATAAACCGTTCCAGAATACAAAGCAGAATTGGGTGACACACAGTGATATAAATCTATAAGCTGGGAGTGACAGCTCACACAAGTCCCAGCACTTGGGAGTCAGAGGCAGGGGGACAGTTGCAAATTTAAGGCTATCTCTGTGTATATTGTGAATCTTAGACCAGCCAGGTTACACAGAAAAGCCTCATCTAAAGAGTCAAAACAAGATGTTGCGTCGGGTAAACGGGACTCATGCATGCTTAATGACTCGAATGTGATTCCCCAGAACCCAGGACAGGAGAGAGCCAACTCCCAAAAGCTGTCCTGTGACCTACACAATAATGACCCAAGAAATAAAAACTGTTTTATGAAAGAAACAAACTAACAAAACAACAGCAGCATTGTAAGTGGGACTGGGAAGATGGCTCAGTAAAGTGCTTGCTGTACAAAGAGGAAGATGAGCTCGTGCCCCACCCCCACCACCTTCCACACTCTTCCACCCTGCACCCTGAACCCTGCACTCTACGAAGATCTAAATTCACGTCCATTTCTAGTGAAGTGATATTAATGGGAGTGGACATTGGCCAGCACGGGCCATGTTGGATTCCTAGGCTCAGTCTTTTTATGGTTTGTAAATGCTGTACTCTCCGCCTGTTGGCTTTGACCTGGAGGTCAAGGTAACCTGATGCTCAAGGCCACTACTGCCCTGGAGATGAGCTGCAGGTGTCAAGCTGTGTTTGCAGAAGTTGATTGGTGCTCTGCAGCAGGCAGCATGGCCTCCCTCGTGCTGAGAGTGGCCGGAGGGAACCTCCTCCTCGTGCCTATATCTTGGGTTTTAATGGAACTGATGTACAGGAGTGTCTCTGTGTGGAACCTGAATGAATCTGCTGAAGAAAAGTCAGTCAGAGCTACCAAGAGGGCAGGGTCTTTCCCCCTGCCTGGAAAACACAAATGACCCTGACTGGGGCTATACTGTTGTTCTGTGACACAAACTCAGAATTACCTAGGGCTGTGGGTCTAAATCATGTCATGCACTGCAGCACTCAGGAAGCTTAACAGTAGCCCAGCAGTTAAGAGGTCAATTGCTGGTTATCTGCACAGGAGTCTTCTTCCTTTTTTTAAGGAGACGTCTGGGGAAATGGGAATGGAGTAGAACAGAAAGGAAACACCTCTGTTAATGATTTAAAAACTCATTTGGGCACCGTCTGACTCACAGCTGGCTGAAAGCTGGAGTGAACGAACGGCCACCTGCAACTTTCAAATTGCTAACATCACCAAGTGGTTTCTTTCCCTCATATTGTATAGAAAACTTTTCGCAGGTCTCTGAGACTTTCTTCTAATTCTATTCTACCGCTCACCTTCCTCTTCACTGTTCTAAAACTCAAAGCAGACAAACGGTTGGTTAAACGTCTGCTGGTTACCCTCTGAAAATTCGGAAGATGGCTGTCTCCGTGCATCTGGGATGTGCTGTACAGGCTCAGGTCTGCAGGGCTTGGTGCTCCATTGTGGCTATTGGGAGGTGGTAGAACCTTTAGGAGGCAGAACCTGATGGGAGGAAGCATCAGAGCCAAACTACTAAAGGGGACACCACTGAAACTGAAACGGAAACCCAGTGGCTGAGCAAGGGAGGAGGGAAGCAGACTGCAGGCTTTAAAGGTCGCAGAAGCTACTGGCAAAGGACTGGAACTTTCTTTCCAGTTTCTCTACCACTGCTTGCATCAGAGGCCTGGAGAACTCATCTTGAAACTTTCAGAAGACTTGGCAGGCTCAGGGTTCTTCCTCCTTCTCTACCAGGTTTGACAGCTCTTTTCTGATTGGTCCTTTTTTAAGCCTTATTTGCATACCCCCTGTCTCAGTTATTTTTCTATTGCTGTGATAAAACAGGATGACCAATGCCACTTACTTGGTTTGTAGTAGTTTATTTGGGCTTATGGTTCCAGGGATAGTGGAGCAAAGGTATGGAGGGAGCAGTGGGTAGGTGGGGGTTCACAGCTTGAATTTCATGAAGGGGGGGAAGGGAGGGAGGGAGGACTGTGAACACACTGAATGTCTCGAGCCTTTTGCGATCTCAAAGCCCAACCCCAGAGACATACTCCTTCCATCCCAGACCTACTGAAACAGCTCCACCAGTCGAGGACAAATATCTCTGAATCTGTAAGGGCCATTCACATTCAGCCACCACATGTACCTTCAGCCATCAAGGCCCAGCTGCCACCCTAGCTTGGCTATACATCCGGACACCCTGCGCCTTTACTCACACAACAGCCACAATAGCTGATAGGTGAAGAAGCAACTTTGGAGCTCAGCTGAGAGCCCAGCCTCAGAATGTCCCTGCTCTCTCAGAGAAAGACTGTAGACTGTAGGAACGGCTCCAGCCGACTGACTCATCAGAACAGAAAGACTCACCGAGGCTTCTGCCCCAGATAGGGGATTGTTTGGAGTAGCCTCCAGTGTCTACCACAGCTTGCAGACAGAGGGACTTACTCCTGCCTCAGCCTCACAAACTCTGAACCTGGCTAAAAATGAAAATGCATTCATGTGTCAGCTTTCATCTCCAAGACCCTGCTCCAGACCTCTGACCCCAGCCCTTGAGACGTGCTGCAGATGACAGACATACTGTTCTTTCCACCTCCCGGCTGACCTGTAGACACACTGTGCAACTGACTGTTCTTGTTTGGCATCTCAAAGCCCCTGGAAAGCATCTGAGTTGACAGTTCCCAGCTCCGTCATAGCTAAAATGACTCTTACATAGCATCTTACTTCTAGCCACAGTTCAAATCTGCTTTATTTAAATCCCAAGCGGCAATATGATTTAAGTTGTACGGTCCCACTTGTGATGGTTTGTATATCTTTGGCCCAGGGAGTGGTACTATTAGGAGGTGTGGCCTTGTTGGAGTAGGTGCGTCACTGTGAACGTGGGCTTTAAGACCCTCATCCTAGCTGCCTAGAAGTCAGTATTCTGCTAGCAGCCTTCAGATGAAGATGTAGAACTCTCAGCTCCTCCTGCACCATGCCTGCCTGGATGCTGCCATGTCCCCACCTTGATGACAATGGACTGAACCTCTGAACCTGTAAGCCAGCCCCAATTCAATGTTGCCCTTTATAAGACTTGCTTTGGTCATGGTGTCTGTTCACAGCAGTAAAGCCCTGACTGAGACACTACTTCAGATTGTTCATCCTGAACAGACAATAGAGCTTGCCCTGTTGTACTCTTCATTGTCTGCCCACTCTATTCTTAGAGGAGAGCAGGACACGAACCCAGTTCGAGACAGGAGACATCCTCCATGATCGCTTCAAAACCATGACCCCAAGTTAACTTTCCCTCCTTTTAAATTGGTTATCTCAGGTAGTTTGCCTAACCAGTGCCATGTCTGTCTCTCTGTCTGTTTGTCTGTCTGTCTGTCTGTCTCTGCTGCCACATTCTTGGGGTTTAAAAATATTCCTGGCACACAATTAGTGTCAATTAAATTAACACATTGCTTTAACCTTCTAAGACAGAGCAGTTTAAGATAGTGGGTAGAGGGTGCACAGTTGTAATCTCAGCACTTGGGAAGTGGAAGCAGGAGAACTGAAGGTTTCCACCAACCTGTAGGCCAGCCTGGGTTACAATAAGAGCCTGTAGCAACACTAATAGCCTCAAATTAACATTGCCTTTCGTCTTAGTCAGGGATTTGCCTCAATGAAATACCGTGACCGAAAAAGCAAGTTGTGGTGGGAAAGGATTTATTTAGCTAGCACTATATATCACTGTTCATCATCGAAGGAAGTCAGGGCAGGAACTCAAGCAGGGCCAGGAGCCAGAGGCAGGAGCTGATACAGAGACCCACGGAGGAGTGCTGCTTCCTGGCTTGCTCAGTGTGGTGTTGGGGGTTGTGCCAGAAGAACAGCAGAACAGCTTTAGAACTGTAGGAATGTGGTCACTAGGTTAGCACAACTATGGCGGGTGTGCCTCGGAGAGGCAGAGTCCGAGGACCACATGCCCTGAGGATGCCATGCTGTTTCGGAACATGTCTCTGCTTGCCCCCCTGCAGTCATCACACCCTCATAACCTATGAGTTGTATGAAAACTTTTGGGGGACTTCCAGCCCCTCACTGCTCATCTTTTTCAAACATTGCTGCTGGAAATAATTAATGATTCAACCATCACCCTCAGTACAGACTTAGGGGTGTAGATTGTTAGTAATGACCACCACCCTTAGAATTTGGAGGTAGAAGGTTAGTAAAGTTAGGTTGCGATGTTTTTGTTAGTGGCTTTGATGTAGATAATCTTGGGGTACAATTTAAAGTTCAGAAAGATATGCTCTTAATAGTTGAATGAGGGATTGTTTAAGGTCAGGGAACAAGAACACAGCCCATCTGAAATTAGCTTACCTACCTCTTTTGCTAAAGTCGGGCTGTGATCAAGGTGGTGATTAATTTCTTTTACCCAGAGCTTTTTTTTTGCCAGCCCTCAGAGAATTAAGTTTTACTCCCTCAGAGAAAAGTCTGCTGAGTGATTAATTTCTGACTACACACCCCTTCTCAGTGTGACCTATCAAAGCTGGCTTCGGCACCATGGCTTGCTCAGCCTGCTTTCTAATAGAACCCAGGACCACCAGCATAAGGATAGAACCACCCACAATGGAATGGGTCCTCCCCATCAATCACTAATTAATGAAAAATCACTTATAGGCATATTTTGTGGAGGCATTCTTTTCAACCAAGGTTCCCTCCTTTCAGATAACTCTAGTTTGTCTGTCAAGTTGCTGTAAGACCAGCCAGCACAACGTCTATGAACTTTAGACCCACAATGTGTCATTTAGTTGTTTATATCGAGCGGGAGAAAGCAGCATGTTGTAGGCTCACTTACTGAAAGTTCCAGGGATATCAGACACCTTGAAATTTAACCATGTGTAATTATGTCAAAGACAGAGGCGAGGCTAGAAAGGTGGCTCAGTGTGGAGCCCTTGCCCACCGTTCATGAGCCCTGGTTTGATCCCTGGTACTGGAGAGGCTCCCCGCTTTGTCTCGAATCCTATAATCCAGGTTATCTGTCAAGTGACCTTCCTTCCATCCCCGCCCAGCCTGTGAGGTGCATCCCCTCCCCCCCCCTTGCTCCTTAGCTAACCTAGAGGAGCTTAATTAACACATGCACAAATTAAGATCTCCCTGGTTCTAAAATTCTATAATTATTCTGAACGGAATAGAAACCTATTAACTCCAACTGCTTCTCCCAAATTTCTAATTATTCCATTTGGACTAAGCTAAAGCTTATTCTACTCAACAGAATTTTATTGAAGATAGGTCAAATATAAAGAGAAAGAAAGAGAGAGAAGGTTGAATAAGTGTTTACAGTATTTAAAGGAACAAAATGTCAATGCGCTCATTTGAAACTGTTAGTCTGTTATTAAGTTTATGACCCGAGAGACTTCAATTAAGTAAAACAAATGAACAATGATCGCTTTTCTGGATTTTTTTGTTTGTTTGATATTTGTTTTTTAATGGATATGTACTGATCCTTTCTCTAGACGAGGCACTACGCTAAGTACCAGAGCAGAGCAAAGTAGTCGCAGTCAAGAGCACATGGTACTGGTGTGGGTGTCTCCTGGGGATTGAAACATCCCTTTGTGGCCAAAGGAGGGAGGCTCGGAGCTCACAGCATTTTCAAAACCCCAGAGGAATCATGGAGCAGCCTCCCTCCCAGGGTTCTATAGTAATTGCTGGAAGAGAGATGAGTCTTGGGCAGCACTGCCTGTCAGTTGTGCAAGGAAGTTCAGTGACGAGATCTTCATGCATGGTCACCAGTGCTAGGGTCACTTTTCAGTGTGATAGCCACTAGGGTCACCCGCGCTGCTTTGCTTTGAGTAACCCCAGAGCACACTGGTACTCCGAGCTGAACCTAAATGGGATGGTTGTTCTTTCATCAGGGCAGAGTGGCACACGCCTCTAATCCTAACACAGGAGGGAGAGGAAGATGCAGGCAGATCTTTGAGTGCGTGTGCGTGTGCGCACGCGCGCGCATGCGCAAGGCCTGCTCTACACAGGAAGTTCCCGGTCAGCGAAGAAAAGAGGAACTGGGGCGAAGAAAGGAAATAGAATAGATAAAGCAACTACTGTGCACCGAGAGTGGGGAACTTTCTTCTGAAGTAAAATAAGGTACATCATTTTATTTGTAGGGCGGTGATGAGCTTTGTCCCCCGCCCCCTTCCTCTGGCCTTTGTGATGAGCCAGGAAGAAGGTGTATTTCCTGTTCCCTTTCCATCTACTCCTGTCCTTTCTCCTTCCGGTTGAGGAAGTGCTAGGATCCTCCCAGCACATCAGAGATTTCTCTGCAGACTCCCTAGAGGATCTCCTTAGCAGGATGTTGAGGAACTGTAGCACATAGTGCTGCTTTCCTTCCCAGAGGCTCTCAGGCAGTCTACCCCCTACCCTCACCCAAGGGCAGGGATCAGACAAGTAGGGACAGCCTGAGTCTCCGAGTCTCCTAAACACCTCCCATTGTGAACACGTCCACCTTGCGTCACCGGTTTCTTTCCACGGAGACCACAATAAAGGCTCTGCCCACAGTTCTTTGGTCCCCTGCCTCTGGGTAACAATGTTTCCATGGTGTGTTTTGGGAATCATGAACAATAAACATGTTGTTATTGTTTGTTGGTTAGATTCATTAATTTTATGTGCATGAATGCTTTGCTTGCACGTACCCATGTGCACCATGTGTCTAATGCCAGCAGAGGTTAGAAGAGGGCCTCTGATCCCCTGCAACTGACGTTATAGACAGTGAGATGCCATGTGGGGGCTAGGAACCAAAGCCAAGTCCTCAGCAAGACCAACAAGTGCTCTTGACCACTGAGCCATTACCCCAAACCTGTGAATAATAAACTTGCAGTCATCATCTCTTCGGGGACGCTGATACAGGAGGATCACCATGAGTTGGAGGGCAACCTGTGTTATAGAGACCCCGTTTCAACACTTCTCATGCCAAAAAAAGAATTGTCCTGTTATCCTTACATAGCCTCGGGATTTCTATCAATATATTATATTTTGAAAGCCCGATATAGAGAGCAAACTAGTATGGCTTAGGGCTCAAAAGACAGGCCACGAGTTGGTTTTTTGTAAGGCTTAGAGACAAACTAGGAATGCGGCGCCACCTGCTGGTCATGATGTTGCACTGCAGTCCTAAAGATGTTGCTTCTGCTGTGTGTTGCACGGAATTGAGTTGTTGGAGCTCAAAAACCAAATCCTGTGAAGATAGTTATTTCTGATGTGCCCCTGGCGTCAGAGCTGAGGAGCGTGAACTTGGGAGACGAAATTCATCTAGGGAAGGCCAAAGAACCCAGCAAAAGCCCAAGTTCACCAAGTGATGGGCCCTGGTATGAGACTCATTTCCTCACCATGGTTGACTGGAAGCCCCAAAGTTCTTGAAGTGGGAAATATTCCAAGAGCTTTTGAACCAGATGAGTAAGGCCAGTCGCTGGTCTCAGCCCTCATTCCTGGCTTGTGTCTGCTCACTCGACTTGTACAGAGGAAACCTGGAGGTTTTGTGATTGTCAGCTTTGACGTGTGCCCAGATGTGTGCCCGTCACTGTGAGAGTGGTATATGCTTTCCTAAGGTATCACTCTACGGTTGTAAAATAGACAACTTGATCCCAAGATATACATATTTGCATTACATATTTGATACTCTGATACAGTTTTGACACGGTACTGTTGGAGGCTTTGAAAAACTCCGAAGTGCTGTTCTGGCTAATGCTCTACAAATGGGCTCTACAAATGGAAGACGGTCGCGGGCTGGTGTGCAGGAACCCAACTCTGATCTGTGTTCCTTTCATTCCCATAAGGGAATGCTCTTATGCTGTCTAAACAGCTTATACTCTAGTTTCTAAGTATCTCCTCTACTACTACCCCAAAGACTCTATATGAAATCCCAGAGCTGAAAGTACAGTAAATGAGACGAGAATTTCACCAGAGAGCTTGAAAAGTCGCTCTGAACCAGTGGGAGAATCAGTGAACATGATAGACTTAAGAGATGTTTAAAACAGTAATAAAAATTATGACACCTGTTAGTTGCTGTTTTAATTTGGGTTTTATTGCTGTGAACAGACACCACGGCCAAGGCAACTCTATAAGGACAACATTTAGTTGGGGGATGGATTACAGGTTTTAGGGGGTCAGTCCATTATCATCAAGGCGGGAACATAATAGCATTCAGGCAGGCATGGTGCAGGAGGAGCTGAGAGTTCTGCATCTTCATCTGAAGGCTGCTAGGAGAAGACTGACTTCCAGGGCTGGGGTTCTAAAGCCCACACTCAAGGCTTTAGTGTCAAGGGGGAATTGTACTGGCATAGGTTCAATGCATCTCACTCTTACCAATTCAGCTTTATGCGTGGAAAGCAAACTGTACAATGCACTTTCAGCCTCAATGTTTTTTAGATTCCACATTTTTATACTTCCTCTAAATGACATCTTTTTAAATAAAAAATAGACTGTTCCCCTAATTTTGAGCTCAGGCAATGAAAACAGCTGACAACATAGTGGCACTTTGAAAAATATTTCACTTTTTGAGATTATTAAGAGTATCTGCACACACACCAGCTACTGTCTCTTGATCTGTCGGGCCATGCAAACTACAAGTTGTATTTTGATTACATACAATGTAAAGACAGGCAAGCCATTCCTCTTGAGTCTGGTTCTCAGAAAGACTAGCTGTTTTGAATATGATGTGGTCCAGCAGTGACCCCCAGGGTCAGCATTAGACGGTGGGATGAGAGTCCTCGCAAGTGATAGGAAAAGGAAGGGTCATGGTGACCATGGAGCCAGATCCAGGGACAATTGCTTTCTCTTTGCTTACCAGAGAGGGAGCCACACACAGCCTTGGCAGAGAGTGGCCCACGCAGGGCAGTGCGGACTTGTTGGAGTAGGTGTGTCACTGTGGATGTGGGCTTTAATACCCTCGCCCTAGTTGCCTGGAAGTGAGTCTTCCACTAGCAGCCTTCAGATGAAGATGTAGAACTGTCAGCTCTGCCTGCACCATGCCTGCTTGGATGCTGCCATGCTCCCACCTTGAGGATAATGGACTGGACCTCTGAACCGGTAAGCCAGCCCCAATTAAATGTTGTCATTTATAAGACTTGCCTTGGTCATGGTGTCTGTTCACAGCAGTAAAACCCTAAAACACTCCTGTTCTGCAAAACAGAGAACACAGATAATAAGAATGACTGGCTTCAGGACATCTCTACCTCAGACTGAGCCCCAGATGCAGAGTAAGGGGCAATGGCAGGGGAGGGATGAAAGGACAGAGGGGAACAGAAGAGGTGAGAAGAGAGAAGGGAGGGTCTGGGTAGGGTAAGGCTGTTAGGAGGTTGTCAGGTCCCAATGGTGGAGTCCGCATGAACAGGATTACTGTTCAGGACCCCAAAGAGCTGGCTCACCCCTGCTGCCATGGACTCAGCGAGGCGGTGTCATCCATGGATCAGAATCAGGCTCCCACCAGACATTAGTCGCTAGTAAATCAATTCTGCTCTTCCCACGGTGAGCACTAGGCTTCTGTTGTTTGTAAGCTACCCAGTCTGGGCACTGTGTTTGGACGTCTCACCATGAACACTGACGAAGAGAGCAGCCATTTCTCATTAAAACAGCAGCACCAAGCCTATCTGAAAATTATTAGAAGGAGCAGATTTCTTCCAAACACCACAGGCATGGTTCCTCCAACCTGCAGCAGCTGAGCAGAGAGGAGGCTTACTGCAAATGGTGGCAAAGGGCCCTGGCATGATAAACATTCATTAAGGCAAGATATTGAAACCAGAATCCCGAGGCTTATTTCTTTGTAAATTACCAGGTCTCACCACTTCTTATGCTCCACCCCATACATCCATGGCTCCATTAAGAAGGCTTCAAGTTCTTGACTGCCTGTCCCCACCCTTGAAATGTTGTTTTTCCAGGTGTGGGCACATGGAGATGCAGACTTTTTAAGGCAGTTACAGTGTGGAATCTGAGACCTTCTGGGGTTTTCACACTTGGTTACAATCTGGTTTATCTTGCACTGACCAGGCTTGATGCTGTAATACCATCCATCCATCATCCCAGAAACAGGGTTCACTGGAAAACAGCGACCTTTCAAATGTCATCGCCCATCATTACAGTTCATATTTCACGTTTGTTTTCCTGCCGATGTCAGGGTGAACTCTGGAAAGCCAGGAAGCTGTCAAACTGTGCTGCACAAAGTGTCCCCCAATTACCACTTCCCCCTAAAGTTCAGATTTTCACGCCAGCAACATGTTTTCCAGTCACTCTCATCCAAGTCAGAGACTCACATGCCTTGTTTCCCAAGAAAATATCAGCCAACGCTCATGCTTACATTAGGATGCTCTGAGCTTGTCTATCATTCATTGCAATAAAGAGAAGCAATCAGTTCAAGTCAGACTCAGTTACCAAATGCTGTCCTTGAGGTGACCATCATTCCTCTTCAGATGCTGGGTTCTGAATATTGCCAGCTCTCAACGACCTAGCAGATCCACATTGGCAGGAACAGGAGAGACCAAGATCTTAACACTCACTCCCCCTCTGCTCTCCAATGTTCAACCACCCTTCCAGACCACAGCCGCATGCCAGAGAACTGGCCTGGAGAGACTGTGTATCCACCACACACTGGTACCCAATAGCTTAGTCTCTCTCCATCTCTCTTCCTCCCTCTCTCCCTGCTTCACTCCTCTCATTTTGAGCCCATGCTGTGTTAACCTCTGGTATCCCTAGGGAAGTGTGGAAACCCTATGAACTCCAAGGAGACCCTTGGAGGTTCAAGTCAGACTTCTAACAGGACCCTTTGAATGAGACTCATGGAGACAGCAATCAATGCAAAAGGAAGTTTTTATTATTCCAGAGCACTGGGGTCACCCTGCTTTGAGAGGGAGATGACCCTGAGCAGATTCTAACAGGGAGTCATATAACTTTCATAAGG